>NC_041233.1:78896679-78917258 GCF_002837175.3 Physeter macrocephalus
GTTTTCTTCATTTTTATTTCATTTATTTCTGCTCTCATCTTTATGATTTCTTTCCTTCTACTGACTTTGGATTTTCTTTGTTCTTCTTTCTCTAGTTGCTTTAGGTGTAAGGTTAGATTGTTTATTTGGGATTTTTCTTGTTTCTTGAGGTGAGATTGAATTGCTATAAACTTCTCTCTTAGAACTGCTTTTGCTACGTCCCATAGGTTTTGGGTCACCGTGTTTTTGTTGTCATTTGTTTCTATGTATTTTTTAATTTCTTCAGTGATCTCTTGGTTATTTAGTAGTGCACTGTTTAGCCTCCATGTATCTGTGTTTTTTACAGTTTGTTTCCTGTAATTGATTTCCCATCTCATAGTGCTGTGGTCAGAAAAATGCTTGATACGATTTCAATTTTCTTAAATTTTCCGAGGCATGATTTGTGACCCAAGATGTTAACTATCCTGGGGAATGTTCTGTGTGCACTTGAGAAGAAAGTGTATGCTACCACTTTTGGGTGGAATGTCCTATAAATATCTTTTTGGATCCTGCGAGATCTGTCTCTTTTCTTTTCTTTTTAGCTTTTGACTTCTTTCTTTAACTTAAATTTTTCTGATTTCATTTAGAAGTAACTGGCATCCATCACTATAAAGTTTAAGCATGATGGTTTGATTTACATATATTGTGAACTGATTACCATAATAGGTTCAGTTACCATCCATTTTCTAATATAGATACAATAAAAAGGAAAGAAAGAAAACGGAAAAAATTCTCCTTGTGATGAGAACTCGTAGGATTTACTTTCTTAACAAATTCCTATAAATCATACAGCAGCATTAGCTATATTCACCATGTTGTACATTACATCCCTAGTACTTATTTACCTTATAACTGGATGTCTGTACCTTTTGACCACCTTCCTCCAATTTTCCCCTCCTCCACCCCCCACCTTTGCTAACCACAAGTCTGATCTCTTTTTCTATGAGTTAGGTTGTTTTTTTTTTAAAGATTCCACATGTTAGTGAGATCATACAGTATTTTATTTTCTCTGTGTGACTTACTTCACTTAGCATAATACCATCAAGGTCCGTCCATGTTGTCACAAATGTCTGTTTTCTAATAAATCTATTTTTCCAAAAGCTCATTTGAGTTGGTTTCTCTCACCGAAATGAAAAAAGAAAGAAAGAAAAAGACCACCAGGACCAGATGCTAATCCTCTACTTGTCCACAGCATAAACAAGAAGTGTGTGTGCGCACGCACCTGTGTGTTTCTGGACAGATTTCCACCGTCCCTCTGTCAATGTCCCAGAGCCACATTGTCAGTTTTCTCTCACATTCTCCACCCTGTTTTTCCAACAGTCCTGACTGACATTTCCAGTTGTTACAGGAGGCATTAATTTACACTAACAAGACAAAACCGCAGGTGTCCAACAAAAGAACTCACTCACAGCTTGGCTGAGAAATAACCTGCTTAGACTGGCTGCACTGGCAGAGTGGGAGCCCTGGGAAAACTCGCCGCATCTTCTGCTAGATCCGCTTTCTCACTCCTCGGCCTCACTTAGCCCCTTTGGCCAAATGGGACTAAGGAATGTTCATGCTGGGAACTTTGTTCTGAAGAACTCAAAGGAATTAGAAGGGAAAAAAAATCACTTTATCAGGAGAATTCCAGCCCCAGACTTTGACCTGCAGGTGTGCATGCAGCAGGACAGAGTCTTTTCCCTAGGAGCACATCCTTGAGTTGGGACAGCCAGGAGAAGGCTGTTAGAGGGCCACCCAGTGGTGCGGAGTTCCTTGCTGGCCAGCCTGCCATAGCATCGTCCAGCTCACTCGCCAGTGTTAAACGTGGGCTTGTGGACAACTCTCACATGTAAAGTATGGTGAACACCTTCCCCATGTTTTGAAAATTCCCCACGTTGTGAATCCTACACTCATAGCATAGACTCCTACAAACAACCAGAAAAACTACATTTCCCAGCATACTTTGCTGCTAGGATGCAGCCGTGTGACTCAGAAGCCACCAATCAGAAACCCCATTACAGACTGGTTCACAGAACAGTCACAGAAGGACTCTTGCGGGGACCCTCTTACTGGGGCACAGTGGCAGCATCCCAGTCTTAGAGGGCAATGTGATTCTGAGGTTGGCAGCTGTGGTGCCAACTTCTGGTTGTAGCCTGCTCCCAAGGCCCCTCCAAGCATAAATAAATAAATCCCCTGAACTAGCAGCAGGGGACTTTGTGGTTTGCAACTAAGAACCCAGGCCAATTCCCCAGGTCTGTGCTGAGCCTGCATTAAGAGCACTTTGAAAGACTAGGGCTGCTTCTCCCTGCTCCCGTCTTCAGCAGCTTCTACAATTTTTATTCAGCGTGTGGGGTTGCCTACCTTACTCTGCTTCCCTGGTTATGTCTTTTGATTTCCTTTTTCCTTTTCCACAATTCAGATGAAACCTAAGTCAGTTATTAAGCCTGGACGGAAGGTGTGGAAAACACAGGGGTGGGGATGTGCACGTTGGAACCCTGCTGCAAATCACCAGCTCTGGAAGTATCTGCTGTGATCAGGGAAAGAACCCACAGAACAGGGAAAGAGGGCTGGTATCTCCAGATTCCATATTAATTTCCACAGTTAAATGTGAGACGAAGGCCCTCAATTTATTTGAGAGGGGTGGAGGGTACGTATGTAGCAATACAACTGTGGAAATGAATGAGGAGATTCGTATCTTCCTCTTTGGTTCTTTTTATTGTTTTCTCATGATTATATTTCTTTCCTGTTTTCTAAACATCCTAAACAAGATGTGGTCCAATGATCACTCCAATGATCTCAAGGAGTGAGCCAAAGTCTTGCGATGAAAGGTGTACTGGACTACTGAAAACTTTGAAAACAAATAGCATGCATCACTCTTAGGAAGAGGTGATGGTGTCCCAAAATCACAGCTCAAGAGACTGTTCCCTCAAGTCCAAAGTCATTCTAAGGAGGGTCTCTCAAACTTGGTTGACACTTTTGACATTTGGGGCTGGATAATCGTCAGTTGTGGGATCCGTCCTGGGCATTGTAGGACATGTAGCGGTATCCCTGGCCTCTACTCATTAGATGCCAGTAGAACCCCTTTCCCAGTTGTAAATATCAACGCTGCCTCCAGACACCACTGCCACCTGACCCCTGAGGGACAAAATCACCCCTAGTTCAGAACTATTGCTCAAAAATCTGTGATTCTGTCAAAAGCAGACCACTTTGTCAAACCAAAGGGCAGGAAACACTTTGTGCGCTCACATGTGTGTCTGTGCGTGCACTTACACAAGTGTTTTAGCTTAAGGAATAATGCTTTTCAGTCACACACTCAAGAGTTGTACATTAAATCTCAAGGTTATTTTCTTTTATCTCTGAAACGTTTGGAGAGGGAAAATCATTATGAATTCTAATACAAAGAGCTCAAAAATCTCTCATCCTCAAAAGTCATTTCCCCCTATTTGAGATTTTATATTGCAAACAAATCCTAGGTCGTCTAAAAGATCCCTTATCCAGCTTTATATTTGGGGCTTCAAGGTGCTGAATTTATATTTTTAAATTTCATTCTGTTTCCTACGTATGTATGAGGGTGAAGCGTTATCAGTTCTGTTCTGTTAAAGAATCGTGGCTTGGCATTATTCTGCTCAGATTTCAGCCTGGCAATGGTGGGCAGTTCCTCTCAGCGTTTGGAAGGAGCTGTGCCCTGTCGAAGCCCGAGCTCTGTGAGGACAGATGACTAGAGCTGGCCCCGCATCCCAGCCGGCCGCAGCTGCCCAGTGGTCCCGCGCTCAGCTCTCCTGGCTCTTCCAGCATTTGGGGCCACCGACTATACTGTCTCAGGAAAGATGTCCAGCTCCCCAGCTCCCCAGTGCCCAACAGGCTAGTGGGAATGACAAACAAAACGGGATAAAAAATTCAGGGCTCTGACCCGGAAGGGAACCCCCGTCAAAACAACAAGAGCCAACCTGTAGATCCAGCCAACACGCCCAACGGATACCCCCATGTGGCACGAGGGGTCTAGGACCACGCATGCAGCCTCGCGCAGGCTGTGGGCGTGCTCTTTGTGGGGTCGGCAACACCTAATGAAGCCAGCTGGGACCTCCCCACCCATAGGAGACCTCCATCGTTTTTCTTTGCCCCACAATTTGTCCCTCTCCTTGTGGTAACAGCCCAAGAGACACCTTCCCACCCCTGCTCCCTCCCAGAATCCAGCAAACTTGAGAGTGGCTGACATTCATTCATTCCAGCATAGAACCTGGAGGTGAGGGTGGAGGAATATTACCTCTTTTCAGAATTTTAATTTATTTTGGAATTTTAGATTATTATTACTTCTTAAAGAATTTTTCACAATTCTTATGCCCTTTCACTCCCAATCCCTGAGAGACACTGTATGATGTTTGTGTGTATTTGGAAGAGTTCCATGGGTGGGTCAAACAAGCCCTCCCTTCCCCTACAAGTACATGCATGTGTGTGCATACACACACACACACACACACCCACACACCAGCCTGGCAAGCGTTGGCTGTGGCCAACACAGAGCCCCGGGAGGAATCTAAGCAGAAGAGCAGACATGGAATCAGATTTCTAGCTGGGAGATGCCTCCCAGCAGAATGGAGGATGGATCGGGGGGGACGAGGCTGGAGACAAGATTCCTTCTGGGATGCTTGTCTCCAACTGTTCAGGGCAAAGATAATAAAGGTAGGAATTAAGGTGATGTTTGAATTCTCAAAGATGGGATTTGGGCATTGGAAGAAGAAAGGGAGGGAGGGAGGGAAGGAGGGAAGAAAGGAACAGTCAGATCCAGCAATGTATGGGGCAAGTATCAATACGAAGAACAGAGGGCATTCCACTTGACTCAAGCAAATGATGTGTGAGTTGGAGACCGGATTGGAAAAGTAAATCAGGGCTCAGTAACAGAGAATGTTCAGTGCCAGGTTATAGCACTCCGACCTTATGCCATAAGCTGGGGGTTTTCTGAGTGGGGTCCCCAGACCACAACACCAGCCTCAGCTTCAGCAGAATTACCCAGGAGCTAATCACAAACGCAGATTCTCAAGTGACCTCCTCCTTCCCCCAGACCTAAAGAATCAGACACCTTTACCATGAGGACCAGCAATTTGAGTTTTAAGAAAGCTGTCTGGGTGGAACCCTCCTACACTGTTGGGAGTAATGTAAATTGGTGCAGCCACTATGCAAAACAAAAATAAACTTTAAAAAAACTCCCCAAGGGCTTCCCTGGTGGCGCAGTGGTTAAGAATCTGCCTGCCAGTGCAAGGGACACAGGTTCGAGCCCTGGCCCAGGAAGATCCCACTTGCCGTGGAGCAAAAGCCAGTGTGCCACAACTACTGAGCCTGAGCTCTAGAGTCTGCAAGCCACAACTACTGAGCCCATGTGCCACAACTACTGAAGCCTGCGTGCCTAGAGCCCATGCTCCGCAACAAGAGAAGCCACTGCAATAAGCAGCCCACGCACCGCAACAAAGAGTAGCCCCCGCTCACCGCAACTAGAGAAAGCCCACGCACAGCAACAAAGACCCAACACAGCCAAAAATAAAAATAAAAAAATTTATTAAAAAAAAAAAAACTCCTCAAAAAACCCTAAAAACAGAGTTGCCATATGATCCTGCAATCCCACTTATGGGCGTACATCCAGAGAAAACTGTAACTCGAAAAGACACATGCACACTTGTGTTCACTGCAGCACTATTTACAATAGCCAAGACATGGAAACAACCCAAATGTCCACTGACAGATGAATGGATATAGAAGATGTGGTATACACACACACACACACAGACACACACACAGTGGAACACTACTCAGCCATGAAAAAGGATGAAATAATGCCATTTGCAGCCACATGGATGGACCTAGAGATTATCATACAAAGTGAAGTAAGTCAGAAAAAGAAAGACAAATACCATATGATATCATTTATATGTGGAATCTAAAATATGACACAAATGAACTTACCTACAAAACAGAAACAGACTCACAGACATAGAGAGCAGACCTGTGGTTGCCAAGTGGGGGGAGGGGAGGGATGGACTGGGAGTTTGGGGTGAGCAGATGCAAACTAGTATATACAGGATGGATAACCAACAAGGTCCTACTGTCTAGCACAGTGAACTATATTCAATATCCTGTGATAAACCATAATGGAAAAGAATATGAAAAAGAACTTACGTATGTAGAGCTGAGTCACTTTGCTGTACAACAGAAATTAACAACATTGTAAATCAACTATACTTCAATAAAATAAATTTTTTAAAAAAGCAAGCCCTCCAGGATGCTTGCTAAAATTTGAGACCTACTGAGGTAAGCAAAAGGAAATCGTTGAAGATTATTAAGCAGAGAAGTAACATAACTCTGCCCTAAAACTGAGGCAACATTTTTTTCCAGCCTCTCAAAACAGCAATGGTAAATTCAAAGTTTAATTTGTTTTCATGTCCTAATTCCGCACCTTTGCCTTTGGCACATCTTCTAATATTCAGCCTTAATCATCTGAGGACTGGTTTTGCTACTATAATATGTACAACGTAGAAACACCTTCCTGGACCAATATCCAGGTGTGATGAATAGGAGCCACAGGAAATCTGTTCAGGGAAAAAGGGATGTGAGGTCGCTGTCTTGAAACCAAAGCATTTAGCATTCCTCAGCAGCTGTAGCCTGTAAAACCTTTGCTTTAATTAAGCAAAAGAGCATCTGTGGAGCCCTGACGGAGGTGGCCCCTCTAAGTGCCCACTCGAGAAGTCAATGAGAACATCAGAAGGTGGTCTGAGCAAACACGACGCCCCCTGGTGAGTAAATTCACAGTTTGTGCGGCTGCCAGGATTTTTTTTTTTTTTTTTTTTTTTTTTTTGCCTAACTGTATTCAAAACAATAACAGATGCAAAAACCAGGTCAGTAATTGCTGCCCAGCACCTTTCAAAGGGCCATTTGCTTCTGTTTCTGTGCTGAAGGTCTTAAATTTCCTACAGCGGCTTGAAATCTGCCTAGGGAACATTGTCTTAATCGGGTCCCTTAATTCCTAAAAGTTAAGAGAAAGAAGAGTCAGACGTGGAGGGTGGGAGACTCCAGAGAGTTTCTAAGTTCCTGGATAAGGTGGAGAGGGGGAAATATCCAGAGGGAGGTCAAGACAGCGGTTTAATGAGGTGGCGCTTCAATGCTGAAGTACGTGTTTTGTCCTGCCACCGCAGATTTTGCTCCAGGTGACTACCCACTCCCCCGCACCCACCCACAAACCTCAGGAATCCGACTCTGGACAAAAGTCCAGGATGAAGAGGTTCTCAGAGGCCAACGCAGAAAGGACCCTGCACGGCCTCTTCTCCATCAACGAAGGAGGCAACCAGCTTACAGCAGCATCGGGACAACGGGACCGATCCAAAGGTGATTCTATAATTTTCCATTTTTACACTCACACCACTGTAACAGTTGAAGAAATGTTAGCTGTGCGATTTCACGCCTAGGGATAATGGAATCCATCAATCTATGGCCACCCATGATGTCACAGCCCAGTGATGTCACAGCAGTGGCATCAAGGAGGCCTCACTGTTCCTGGCCACTTTTATATTGTAGTGGATAATTAATGTTTGAAAGCACAGATGGGATGCAGAGCATCTTAAGGCTTTTGTGAGTCACATTTTACGAAACATATTAAAATGGCCCCATAGAACTTTAAGAGGTGAGCGGAGAGATGGTTGATTAGTTGACATAATGTGATATTTTGTAGGCATTTAATTATGCAGTTATTAATTCTATACTTTTTCTTTTCACATTTTGGAGCCATTAAAATGATTTTTTAGGTCCCAACCAGATCACAGATCTTTGGAACGCAGTCAGGCTGAGGTTACAGAGGCTACAGAACCTAAAGTACAAAAGCCCCTGTGAATTGCAAGTGTGAGGCAAGTAATACGCATCCCAGTCCTTAATCTACATCAGAAAATGAGTTGCCAAGAGGAAACTACAGAGGATTTCCAAGGGGGAGCCAGTGGGAACAAGAGAAAGCGCATTGAGCTTGCTCTCTACAGATGCTAAAAGGATGGTGAGAAATCAGAGGGTGAGCCTAGCTCAAAATCATCAGGAACATGGTTTCTAAGATGTATAGTATTTTTAAATTATTTATTTCCCATCATACATTGTGTTCTCTGCTACCTTGTAGTCTTTAAAAATCTTTTTCGTTTGTTTGTTTTCAAACATTGTGTTTGGGGGCGGGGGTGAGCGTTAGACTATCTGTGCTCCAGGAATAGCTTTCTTGGCATTCTGGACAATATACTGTCTACCTTAATTCTGCATTTAATTCTGCATGGGGTGGGTGAGGGAGACTGCGGGGAGGGCCATGTGGAAAAGATAAGACGAGCTCCGAAAAGCAGGACTAGCCCAGGGACAGAGTGGCCGGTGAGTTCGAGAACGACGGGAGCAGGGACAACCTGTACATCCATTGATAGTTGGATAGTTACCTATTTGTAGAAGACCAGGCAGACTTTACCAAGAATGAGGTCGATCTCTCTGTGCCGAAGTGGTAAGATTCCCTCCAGGCACACTCCTGGGTGATTAAATGCGAGCTACAGGACAGTATGGACAGAAAGATCTCATTTACGTAAAACACAAAAGAGAAGCCAAAAACAGAGACAAATCACCTATGTGTCCGGTATAAGCACGTATATAGAAATGTAAGCGTCCAGAAAAGGATTGGAAGGAAATACATGAAAATGTGGACGACGGTCACCTCTGGGGAGGGAGTTTGGATGGGGAAGATGAGGGCTGAGGGTGAATGTCCTCCTGAACTGTGTGATTCCTCTACAGACCTCAGCAGGTATCAACATCTCACCTGTCCTGGATACCACTCTTGAGGCTACATAGGGGTGAATGGCGCCACCAGGTGGTTACATTCTGGTGGAAGGAGAGAATAAACACGTAGAGAAGTAAACCAGGGGCAGACCCACGCTATGGAGAGGAGTGAATGGAGTCCGTGACAGAGAATGCGGGGTGGGGTGCCGCAGCTGAAAGACAGGGAGGACAGACCATGGCAGGTTCAGGGTAAGAGCGCAGGCAAGAGGGTCATCCAGAGCAAAGGTCCCAAGAGAAGAACTCACCAAGTTCAAGAGGCAGGAAGGAGACCAATAGGGCCAGGGAGCCGTGAACAGAGACGAGGTGGAAGGCAGGCTCCACGAGCACGGCCAGGGGTTGGGATTGTATGCGAGACAAAATGGGAAGGCTGGGGAGGTCTAAGGCGGGTGGGGGAGGGTAGACATCAGCTCTGTGCTGAGGAAGATCACTCTGGCTGTGCAGGGGCAGGGGGACAGGCTCACGAGGAGAATATTCCAGTCGCCAGGGTGGGGCAGTGTGGGGGGGGCATGTTTGACAAGGGCGGTGTCAGTAGAAATGGTATAAAGTGGTGGTTTTCAAGATCTATTTCTGAAGGAGGATTTAGCAGGACTTACAGACGCACTCATTGTGGGTTGCGGCAGAAGAGAAGGATGAACTACAGTCTGTGGGTGAAGCCCCGAGTAACTTGATGGAAGATGGTTTCACTGTTGAAATTCTGTTACTGAACTCGGGTCCAGTTGCTTGCTGCTAGAAAATCAGTACTCAAGAGGCAAGTGTTAGTAGAAATGGAAAACGTTGCTTTTAATCAGAAAGTTGGCAGTCTGGGAAGAAGGCAGATTTGCATCCCAAAACCAAGTCCCAAGATTCTGCTCGGCCATGAAAGCTTTTAAAGGGAAAAGGGGGGACTTCCCTGGTGGTCCAGTGGTTAAGACTCCCTGCTTCCAATGCAGTGGGTGTGGGTCCAGTTCCTGGTCGGGGAACTAAGATCCCACATGCCGTGTGGTGCGGCCAAAAGATTTTTAAAAAATAAAATAAAATAAAGGGAAAAGGGGAAGTAATCTCAGTTAACCATGGAGATGGGGGGGGGGGGGTCAGACTTTCACCATCCCCCACTGCGTGCAGGCGCGTGTGCAGGCGCGTGTGCAGGCCTGCGTGCAGCCTTGTTGACTCCTTGTGATCTTTCTTTAGATGCTATCTTGTTCACACAGATAGTTTGTTTGTGAGATGACCAAAGGGGAAAGCTAGGAAAGAGGTCTGGTCATCTGTTAATTACTTATTCTTCATTTCTACTTCTTTGATCTACAGAAAGAACCAACAGGTTAGGCAAGGCTTTGTGTGCTGGAAAGATTTAAAAGGCGTGCTCGGGCCGGAGGTGAGTAGAGCACAGGGGCCTTATTTAAGGTTAGTTACCATACAGCTTTGCCAAAGTGACACAAGGGGCCTCCTGCAAAGAGTTCTTTCCTGCAAAGAGCTGCTTACAATTGGTCAGACCGGGGAGGGGAAGGAGTGTGGCAATATTTGGAGGGGAAATCAACAGAGGTGCCACCCAAGAGGAGATGCAAGTGGACAGTCCTCTGGGCAGGTGTAGACACAGAAAATCAGATGGAAGCTGCGAGCGCGAGAGCCCATCAGCAGCACCTGGATGGTGCTTAACACCACGGGGAAAGGTGATATGACTCCGAGACAAGCAGGTGGGGGAGAGAATGGAGCTCAGGGCCACACCCAGATGTAGGGTCTGGGGAAGGGGGCGGAGCCATCAAGGAAGACAGAGAAGGAAAAGGAAGAGCGGGTGACTGAGTGGCTTGAAAGCTAGAGCAGAAAAGCGTACAAAAAGAGGAAGGTGACCCACCGTCTCAGCCACTCCTGAGTGGGGGGCACGGTGGGCGGAGATAGGACAACACGGCCGTCACTGATGACCTGGACATCAGTGGCTTCAGGGGCAGGAGGGAGAGGAACTGGATGGAGTGGGTTGCAAAAAGAGTATGTTCATGTTCTAATCTGCCATCGAAAAGCCCTCATTAGGGACTCGGGAACTCTCGGGCCTTGTGAGCTCCTACCTGCTCTCACGGTTATTAGTTAGGTGGCGAGAATGCAGAGTCTTTGGAAACCCAAGTGGATCATTAGAACGTCGGGCCGCATTTCGGGAAGTGGGGGGAAAAGCTTCCTAATTGATACCCAGGAAGCTGACCTCTGCTCCACGTTGGCTGATAGATTGAGCTCTTCCACTGAGATGCAGAATGTGCTTGCGTAGCCTTTGGACAACTGCCACCCCTCCCGACAAAGCCATCTTTTATCTCCCTTGCAAGTGACAGCATCAGAAAAAAAGGATCTGAATTATTTGCTGTATGGTTTGCCCGTTTTCAATGTTTAAAATGCTGAAAAGGCCAACTGCAAATAAGGGATTTTGTGGAATCTCCAGCAGCTGTCAACCAGAAGCAGCATGGGGGGCTGGGGGAGGGGCAAGAGGTGGGGAAAGCTCAGTACAGGTGGCAGCACACCTGCTCCAGCTCCAGTTCCAGCAGGATTCGCCTGGGCAAACTATAGCCTTCCCTGTGACTTAGGGTTTAGACAGAATCCTGTCATTGTTAGATGTGGGACCCTTTGTTCAAGTGAAACCCTATGCAGAAGACCCATGAAGGCAGAGATAAATGTGGGGGTGTGTGGCTGGGTTTAGGTAAGGATCCGGGATCCCCCAGCCCTCGCTAAGTACCCCTTTCCACGGACGCATGCATATCCCAGCATCATTCCCAATCTTGGTCGCCGGAAATCCTCAAGCTTACTGGACTATTCATTTAGGAAAAGCACGAGCCTCAACCCTTATCTCACACCACACACAGAAATTAATTTGAAATGGATCATAGGCCTGAAGGTAAAAGCTAAAACTATAAAACTTACAGGATAAAACATAAGAGAAAATCTTTGTGCCTTGGAGTGGCAAATATTTTGTAGTCAAAAATGCCAAAAACACTGACCATATAGGAAAAATTGATAATTGGACTTCATCAAAATTAAAATCTCCTGCTCTTTGGAAAATACCATGAAGAAAATGAAAAAGCAAGGACTGACTGGAAGAAAATACGTGCATTACACTTATCTGGCAGAGCACCTGTGCCCATATTATATAAAGAGAGTTTTATAACTCAAAAAGAAGGCAAACAACTCAATTTTAAGAAATGAGCAAAAGGTTTAAACACATACCTCATAAAGAAAGATACAGAAATGACAGATAAGTGCATGAAAGATATTTAACATCTTTAGTCATCAGGAAAATGCAAATTAAACCCACAATGGGATACCATTAGACACCTACAAAAATAGCTTAAGCTAAAAATGCTGACAATGTCAAGTGCTACATTGCTGGGGGAATGTGAATAGTACAGTTCACTTTGGAAAACAGTTTGGGAATTTCTTGTAAGGTTAAACATAGGTTTACTACACAACCCAGCAATTCCAATCCTAGGGATCTACCCAGAAAGAAAGGAAAACGTCTATCGTCGCAAAGATCTGCATGAGAATGCTCGTAACTGCATTAATCACTACAGTGGTGCATCTGTGCAATGGGATATTACTCAGCAATAAAAAGGAACCAGTGGATGTTCTAGGCTGGGGGGTCAGAATGTTCCTGAGCCTGGAGGTGAGAGGACACAGTGTGCCTCAGGAACTGCCTGGCTGGGGCAGAGAGGGTGGGGAGGCGCCCGGAGGCTGGAAGGAGGCAGGGCGCCAGAGGCCGCGCGGCTCGGGAAGCGTGCCGATTAGCCCAGATTGGTTCTCAGGGCAGCAGGAGTGGCGCAGCTGACGAACTTGATCAGATCTGCATTTTTGAAAGACAGCTGGTTGCTGGAAAGAGAGTCAACGGGAAAGGAGCAAGAGTAAAGGACAGGAGACGGCCAAGGAGACCCGAGCTGACCACGGCGGGGGACTGGGGCGGTGGTGATGGAGGAAGATGCAGGCAGCTGAGAGAGCCTCACGCGATTACATCAACAGAACCTACTGACTGGCTGGACTTAGGGAAATGATTCTACTGATCCCTATTAAATGTCATCTTCTTAACTTCTACCCTTCCTTTTGGATTCCGTCATCCGGCACAGAAGCAACTCCTCACAAACCTGATCGGCGTTTGTACGTGTCATCTGAGTCATTGCTGCAAATGTCAAACCAAGATCAGGTGCTTTACAGCAGGAGAGACACAGCAGGAGAAGGAGAGTTACATGACCCACTCTTTTGTAAGTGGTCCCGGCCCCCTAGAGGTCTCCAAGGACCAGCTCGTGGTCCTCCTGCATCCTCAGCAACCAGTGGCAGAGATGGTCCCACACACAGAATGCCGAGCATCAGTAGCTCCCCCACCCCTTCTGCAGCAGCTCCAGCACTGAGACGACACATCGATCAGAGCTAGCCCTTGACTCTCCTGTGCAGTGTGCTATAAACCCAGGTGAATAATTGCATCTGAGGTGCTTTTCTTAGACGGGAGAAAGAAACAGCAAATATCATCTTGACATCTTTCCTTTTTTGAACATCCTATAATCTGACCATCAGTGCATTTGTATCTCTGAACACCGAATCCACTGGAAGCAGATATTTAGAACAAAATGCGCCAGGTCCTCCCGCTGTGCCATCCAACAGGTTATGATTTAAGCATCCATCACACCTGTATGGCTTCACGCCCCTTGCCTGCAGCCTCCTCAGTCTTACACATTTTCTTTGTCTTCCTCTTCCAGACCCGTAATTAAGCTGCTCTCTTGGTGCACCGTTTCATTTGCAGTCGGCATGTGAGCTGGTCTTTAGGGGGGAAGCAATCATCAACTCATGGATGGGCTTATCCAGAGGCAGCACTTCTGAGCTGATTTAAGCAGGCTGTCGAAACTGAGTGAAAGTAGCAATGAGCTTACAAGGGAGTGTTCTCATCTCTGGCATTGGGGTAAGGAGAGAAAAAATGAAAACAGACCTACTGTTTTCCCTTCCTTCCTTCCTTCCTTCCTTCCATCTTTCCTTCCTTCCCTCTCTCTCTCCCTCCCTCTCCCTCCCTCTCCCCCACCCCACTAAATGATGAAGGATGGATTTTCTAGCTTGTCATTGTCTATAACTCAGCCTTGCTCTAGCTTCTAAACAGACCTGCACGTGTACCTGCTGGCAACCTCCTAGTTGCTATTTTGTCGACAATAACTTAGAAACTCAAAGACAATATACTGTTGGGGGTCGTTGGGCCTCAGCTTCAGCCTGTTTCACGTTTCCCCAATCTCTGCTCTGTCTGGTAAGGTCTCCCCTGCCCAGGAAGCGGGACTCTCTGTGCACTACAGAGATAAGGTGCTGGGTCCCGCTGGAGTTCTACTCACGAGAAAGCTAGGCTGGAAGCAGCTCGTGGAGCCATCAATGGGTGGATAGGCAGACCCATGGGAAAGACCAGGAGACGGAGGCTGGACGGGGCCCAGGTCACTCCCCCCAGAGACACTGGGGAGAACTGCCACCCTCTGGCGGCCTCCTCTGCTTTGTAGGGTCTTAGGTGCCTCACTCATAGCTGTGTGCACAATTAGCGATGGATTCGAAAAGCTGCTAATAGGGGATTGGGGCCCTAATCCCCTTCCGATTGTTAATATTAATTACAGTGCTGTTTCCTTTCCGTATGCAACAAACACTAACTACTCCTTTTAAAGGAGGAAATGGAGAATGCCATTTGGTTAGGGTAACACTTGGCTTGTTTTTTTCCAACCAGGAAAGCGTTGTGTGTGTGTTTCCATTCTTGGAACAAAGCTTTGTGATGGATGGGAAACACAGGAGGAGGAAGAGAAGCCCATTCACTTTCCACCATTTCATTGGTGAGACATTTCTTAAGTTCTAAGACATAATGCCTCTCATTTTCCCCAAGAATTTTCTTACTGGCCCCTGCGAGCAAATTATTTAGATTAAATCACAGAGAGGGCTCAGTTAATGGGAACCAGGCTTTCATGGGGGGGCGGGGTGGAGGTGGGTGACTTTCCTTGTGGCCAGGAGGGTCAGCAGGTGGCCGGCTCCCCCACTAAGCTGGTGTGCTGAGTGGGTCCCATCTTCCCCGGAGAGATGCTACGGAAAATCTCTCACGGCCAGTCCAGCAAAAACACCCACTGAGCCCTGGCGTGTGCAAAACCCCGCGCTGTGTGCAAGGAGGGGACACTCAGGAACAAAAGATGGACGCAGTGAGAAGCTCACGGGCGTCCACATGGCAACCAGAGCAAAGCAAACGCAAATAAGTAAAAGCCAACCACGTGTAGACTCCGGAGGCACCGGGAGACTGAGAAACACCCCTACATCCCATCTAGGGAAAACACATCTCATTAACGCTCTGAATTTCAAAACAGAAAAAAAAAAAAACAACGATATCTAAATTCTCCTTTCTGCTCAAACCAGAACATTTACAAGATGTACTGCAGGCCCAGCTACACACTAAAAGACTGTGTGTGTGTCTTTCTGAATGTCTGTGTTTAACTGCAGTATCTTCCCTTAATTAAGGGACACAGAAGACAGGGGCTGTCTTCATTTTTTTTTTTTTCCCCAAAGCACTGTAAATGATGCCTGACCTCAGTTCGCCAGCTTTTCTGGTTTCTTGCCATTTTGGTGTATTTATGCACCAATTATCTCATTTGATCAAAACGACTTTTTAAAAAAATTTTAATAGAATAAGGTGATTTTCCTAGTTATGTCCTATAATTCAGAGGCTGGATCAAGTTCCATGCTCTACGGCTCCTGCCACACAGACATTCTTCTGGGATCAGAATAACCAGCAAGCCTCCCCCTAAGGATCCACAAGGGTGTCCCAAGAGGCCAGGGCAGTGCACCTGTCACCATGCAGGGAGTGTGGCCCGCACCATATCTGGCCAGGAGCAGGCAAACACCCTAAGACTCTCTCGCATGTCAGTAGTCCCAACTCTAAATGCCACCGAGTACCCCACAGAATGAATAAACACCAAGCAAGTACCTGGCATCACGCAAAAGTGGGGCTAGGCAAACAGCCATCCTTCTCGTTGCTGTGCAAAAGTCCTCTCTACAGCCAGCCTCCTCCCACCTCCTCCAGGTAAGGCCCACAGACCTGGCCCCAGGAAGAACGGTCCCTTAATGGTCTGCTCACATTCCAGGACGAGCCCTTCTGAGGAATCACATCACCAAACCGAGGCATTAGTTGTGACGCACACATCACCATTTCCCAGGCTCAGAGCTACAGCGAGGGTGCCAGTAGGTTCCTCCCTGAACCCCTGAGCATCCACTTTGGTAGACAGACCACCGCGAGCATAATATGGCTGAGAACAGTAACAAAAGCTAATACTCAGTTAGCAGTTGCTGCACTCCCAGTCCTGTGCTTTACCTGGAATGTCTCATCTTGGACCCACACGGGGAGGCGAAGCGAGGGCAAGAAACCTGTAGGTCACCTGGCCGTGAGGCGGCTCGCCTGCCTCTCAACTCGGGTGGTCCAGCTGCAGATCCCCTGCTCCGAGATGCTTCCCTCCGACACACACAGTGGGATCCCAGGAGCACACAGCCCCTTACGGGTGGGAGCAGCGCCGAGCACTGCTTTCCCAGTTTGCTCAGAGCCCACGTCAGTACAAGTGCTTGGGAAACGATTCGTAAGCCAATGTGCCTGGCTGCTGGGAGCAGGTTAACTTCTCCAAAGTCAGGGCACACACGTGATGGTGTGTCAGAGTATAACTGGCAGGTCTGGGGGTTTCTTTTTTGGTCTTCCTTAGTGGCACATCAAACAGTGGTAAATCTCACAATCGGTGGATCTTGGATTTGATGAAATACAGTGATGTTTATCCAGCCCGCTATTGAAATCTATTCCAAATGGGCAGTTTTCAAAATTCAGAATAACAAACAATTGGAAATATGGATAAGGCAGAACCTGCAGAGTAGCAACTGGGGAGAGGGACAAAGTGGGGGGAGGAGGTGGAGAGACAGACAGACAGACACTAGAACACGGGCAGGCTGTGGAGGAGGGGACAATGCTTTGCATCAATCCCATTTGAGAAACCAGAGGAGAGCTCCAGCCTGGAGGTACAGATCTGGGCGTCCTCCGTGTCATCTGATGTCTTAGATAAGACAGTATCCTGGGTTTGACACCTGGCTGCCCCACCTGCTAGCTGTGTGACCTTGGGAGGGCTGCTGCAGCCCTCCATGCCTCAGTTTCCTTATCTATAAAAGGGGCTGATAGTTGCACCTAGCTGCTCGGTTAGTGCAAAGGGGAGGTCTGTTCATACATTTAAAGTGCTGAAAACAGCCCCCGGTAATTATTTCTAGATCTACATTTTACCTATGAAAGGATTCTTATACCACTTCCAGGCCCAAAAGGCAGTCACAGAAGCGTGGTTGAATGCACACAAATATTTGGATTTGGGGAAAGCTTCTGCTGGGTGATGAAAAGAACTGTAAGCGGCACTTCTCTGGCGGTCCAGTGGTTAAGACTTCGCCTTCCACTGCAGCGGGTGCAGGTTCGATCGCTGGTCTGGGAGCTAAGATTCCACGTGCCTCAGGGCCAAAAAACCAAAACATAAAACAGAAGCCATATTGTAACAAATTCAATAAAGACTTTTTAAATGGTCCACATCAAACAAATCTTTAAAAAAAAAAAAAAAGAAGAAGAACAGTGAGCACAGGATGGCGAGGGAAAGACAAGGAAGGCAACGTCAGGGGCCGCCTGGTAGCCAGCCTCACCACTGGATTCAGAGATGAGGCAAGACACACACTCGGCAGTAGAAAGGCTGAGACGAACTCCATCAGATAAGCTCGAGAAGGGACCCTGGCGTTCATTTTCCCCGGTGGCAGCCCGGCTGGCCCTGACCTTCTGCCTGACTGTCCCTCAATTCCTAAGTAAAACTGTGCCACAGGGGAAAACACAAACTTCGAGGTCAGCTGGGAGCCCTCGCCTGTGCCACATTTTTATAAAGAAATAAAAAGCCTTCAGGTAATTTATCCAATATTGTTGCCTGAATTGTTTGGCTGTCTTGATCCTTCATTTCCTTTCTCAGACTTGATCTTTGATTGAAGGGAAAAAAGTACAAACCCGTATATATACATATTTTTAACAGAGAGAAAATTGCTTAAGCAAAAAAGTCTTTCATCTTCAGGGAGAACACCATCTCTACTACTCAAGTCTGGGAAGATAATCTACAAAACACAGAAATGCAAAGGCAGATGTGGCATCTTCCCCTCTCCCCAAATACCTAACGAAGTTCATTTTAGGACTTTTTATCCCCCCAGAAGCCACAGTGTAAGGCCACTGGTTTTTTACCACATTGCTCAACACCCCAAGGGTCGGAAAGGCTGAAGTTCTGATAATAGACACAGATTTTACTGCAGTAACAATTTATCTATGCTTCTCTGCAAGGTCCGCCAAGCTTGAATTTCTTTAGCTACATGGATCCATTTTAATAAGAGCTGACAGTTTAATCAGGTAAGATAAGGCACATTTTCATAATAGGGCACAAGAGGTATGCATATTTTTCCAGTATCGGATCTTGGGATTTGGTCACGTAGCTCCCGCATAAAATGTAGACATTTCACCCCAGCTTACCCGTTTGATCTGGTGCCACACCAGGAAAGCACAGAAAAAAAGGCAAACTAGCTGGAAAAGATATTTTATAATAAAATGGATTGCACATATGAAAAAGAACTCGCTTTTCAAATGAATGTTACTTGGTGTCTTCAGTCACGCTGATCACTTAATGGCCATTTTTAACCTTATAACTAAGATGGGGAAAAATAAAACCATGAAACTTCATTCTGAAAAATGGCTTCATATTTATTCTAAGTAGAGACAGGATGTGGGCCAACAAGTCATGAATATGGATGACTGTAAACACTTCCAAAGGAGCACGCACGTCCGAGAGCCAAACCAGAGGCCATGAGGAGGTGGGGATGGATCTCTCTGACCCCTGTGCTCTCCTCTCCCACCCCCAGTGTCAGCCCAGGTCCCTCTTCTGAGAGGCGCAGCCACTGGGCCAGTGGGGAGTGGGCAGGGCTGGCCCTGAGGGGTTCCACGGGGCACTTGCTTCCCTCTGGGGGCTGGTTGTAGAGGACCCCGGAGAAGTCCCACTGGTCCTGCAAAATAGCCACCCCTTGGTGACCTCTGGGACCCTGGTGGGAAGAGGCTGTATAAGTGGTCCTGGGAGAACATACAGGAGGGGGGTAAAGATGGGCTGTATCCCCCCAACCCCTGATCCCGGAGCCTTCGTAGCCAAGGAGAAAGGTAGTCCGCGAGGCCTCCTGGTTTCTTGCAGATGCCTTGACTACACCTGCTCTTAAAGATGGAGGCTAAGCATCCTGCCAGGTGTGACATCGCTGCCTCTGGAACTGGACCCAGAGCCTAAAAAGGACTAGGGCCTGGGATTAGGGGACCTGACAGCCCAAGAGTGGAAGAACCACCAGAAACCCAGAAAAGGTGGCCCCTGATGAAACAGAACGACTAGAGGAAACAAAGGAAAACTTTTAAAAAGCACTACTACTGCTACTGCTACTACTACTACTACTAATAATAATCATGAAATTCAATTACAGGATTTGTTAAATCACTTTCTCTAACTGAATTTTAAAATTCCATCTATGAATTGAAGTAGAGGGTGGCCACTGTTGAGACCTGAATAGTAGCCTTGAAATTAAATGGAAGAAATAATTCAAACTACAGAGCAGCCATTCAGAGGCAAGGCACTTTGGGGTTAGAGTATGTCAGCGCTATCCCACCACACTTGGGGGCCCAAGAGTCCTACCCGCAGTACGTAAAACAACTTTCAAGACAGGAGAATGCCCATCAGGGATTGTATTACTGTTATGATTAAAAGAATGTCCTTTGACTACTGTATAGCATAGAGAACTATACTCGCTATTTTGAAATAACCTATAAGGGAAAAGCATCTGAAAAAGAATATAGATATACATACAACTGAATCATCTTTCTGTACACCTGAAACTAACAAAGCATTGTAAATCAACTATACTTCAATTTTTTTAAAGAAAAGAATGTCCTTTGAGACATGAAATGATATTAAAAAGATGGATAATCTCACTCTTGTAGGTTATAATCAGTGTGAGAAATGATTTTGGTTTTAAAACACTTGGGGGAGAAAACAAGCTTGGCCCATTCCCACGACACCATGAGTCAGTCTGGTTCTACCAGGGGCTGCTGGGCTGCTTCAAGTTGGTTGGTGACTATCCCATCTTTCTTTCTCTTTGAATAACATGAAGATGCTACAGGTCATCCACGCTATTTGTGAAGGATATTCTGGAGTGAACTGCCCGATGTCAACTTTCTTGGTAAGTAAAATCAGGTAACTTTACAGCCAGAAAAACAAAACAGGTCTAGCATTCCATCTGCTGTAGTCTGCTTCCAAGAAACACTGAGGGGTTCTAATGATTTGCTGTTAGGATGCAGATTAGCAGCATAATAATCCTTCTACGATCCAGGAGTAGGATGTGGATGGAAGCAGAACCAAGAACTGCTCAGCTCTTGATTGAATCAGTTTCGAGCATTTCAGCCACGTAGCTGTCTTGGTTGGGGTGAGTATTTCTGGACGACGTGCACAAATGCAGGAGAATATCCCTGCATTTCCATGATGAACCTGCTGGACGTGCAGGAAGCAATATAGCTCCTGGATTTCACTGCCAAACCCCACGTTCAATTATACGATGAAGAAAGCGACCAGGGACAACAGCCATCGGAATAGTCAAGGCAATGACCTAGAAGGCTTAAAGGGGAAGCTTTTAAAAGTGAGCATCTCTTAAAATTGCGATTCTTTTTTTTTTTTTTTTTTTTTTTT
>NC_041233.1:78917304-78932965 GCF_002837175.3 Physeter macrocephalus
GGCTCAGCGGCCGTGGCTCACGGGCCCAGCCGCTCCGCGGCACGTGGGATCCTCCCGGACCGGGGCGCGAACCCGGTTCCCCTGCATCGGCAGGCGGACGCGCAACCACTGCGCCACCAGGGAAGCCCCAAAATTGCGATTCTTAAAGTATGGGGACCCCCGTGATCCTTTCAGAGCTCCACTGGGTCAAAATTATTTCTATAATATTACCAAGGTATTATTCGCCTTCCCCACTGAGCTGACATTTGCACGGAAGGTACAAAAGTAATGGGGGGGTAAAACAGCGAACACCTTAACAAGAACCAAAGCGGGGGCACCAAACTCTAGTAGCAGTCACTGTATTCTTCACTATACACCACTATATGTCAATACTTGTATAAAACAAAACCAACATCTCCCATTTCTCCTAACGATGTTTTTGATGAAACCAGTGCATCTCTCTCAGCCTTGTGTCCTCCTGTGCTACACATCCCCCATCCATCTCTCCAGATCCACCGCACCCTTCTCCACCTGTGCTTGGTCCTGGCAGGCTGATCTGCACGGATCACGATGACAGGGCTCCCAAAGGGGGCCAGAGGTAGGATACAGGAAGAAGAGAAGACGGGGGGTTTATTCCCCTGGCTCCTCCTCTTGGGCCCTCTGTGGGCTGGTGAGTCTACTTCCTGTCGGCAGCTATTTCTCTCTTCCCAGCCTCCCAGGCTCTACCACCTGTAATCCAGCCTCAATGCACACCACCTCTGGTGGGACCGGAAAGAGCTGCTGATACTAGTCGTAGGGTTCTGCGCCATCCCCGGCCACATCTGATAAGTGGCCCCTTTGTAAAACTCTCCTAAAATTACCCACATGGAACATGCTCTCTCTCTCCTTCCAGGCCCTTGACCAATGGACTAGAACAGGTCCAACCCAACGTCTTGGCATGGATGGCCCTCAGGCATGGATGGCCCTGGGGAGGGCAGGGGCCACTTCTGTCCTGTTCACTGCTATCCTCCAGGGTTGAGAAGCATCCCAGGCACCTAGTAGGCACTTATTAAATATTTGTTGGATAAGTGAATGAATGATAAATGAATTTCCATTTTCATTCTGGCCACATATTAAATAAAATGCTTTAAAACACCTTAGAATGCTTTAATTGACTCTCGTGGTCATTATTGTCATCTGATAATCAAACCTCTACCCACCCACAGTTAATAAATGAAAAACAGACTCATAACAAGTTAGCAGAGAGGAGAGCTCAAATGAAGCCCCGCCTGGAAATTTCACGTAGGACTCCACACCCCACACATGTTCTTGTGACTGGGGGAGGGGTGGAATTCTCTGTATCTGTTCTGGGTTTTTTTCTTTCTTTTTTTTTCCTATTTGCCTTTTAATTTCATTTACGGTTTTTTAACATAATTTGCTTAAGATATAATTCACATACAGTAAAATTACCCACTGAAAGTATACAAATCAATGTTTCTTTAGTATATTTACAGAGTCGTTCACCCATATCCACGATCAATTTGAGAACTTTCTCATTATCCCAGAAAGAAACTCCATACCCAGGACTTCCCTGGTGGCGCCGGGGTTAAGAATCTGACTGCCGATGCGGGGCACGCGGGTTCGAGCCCTGGTCCGGGAAGATCCCACATGCCGCGGAGCAACTAAGCCCGTGCGCCACAACTACTGAAGCCCGTGCGCCTAGAGCCCATGCTCCGCAGTAAGAGAAGCCACCGCAGTGCACTGCAACAAAGAATAGCCCCAGCTCGCCACAGCTAGATAAAGCCCGCGCAGCAACGAAGACCCAACGCAGCCAAAATAATTAATTAATTAATTAATTTTTTAAAAAGAAAAGGAAAAGAAACTCCACACCCATTAGCAGTCACTCCCTCTTTCCCTCCAACACCCCAGCCCTAGGCAACCACTGTCTATAAATTTGCCAATTCTGGAAATTTCATATAAATGAAATAATACAATATGTGGTCCTTTGTGATGGCTTCTTTCATTAAGCATAATATTTTCGAGGCTCATCCAGGCTGTAGCACGTCTCAGTACTTCATTTCTTTTTATTGCGAGATAATATTCCACTGTATGGATACACCACATTTTATTGATTCATTCATCAGTTGATGGACATTTGTGTTGTTTCCACTTTCTGGCTATTATGAATAATGCTGCTGTGAACATTTGTGTACAAGCTTTATGTGGACATATGTTTCCATTTCTCTTGGGTGGGATTGCTGGGTCATACAGTAACTCTATGTTTACCCTTTTGAGGAAATGCCATACTGTTTTCTAAAGCAACTAAACCATTTTACATTCCCACCACCAATGTACAAGGATTCCAGTTCCTCTACACCCTCATCAACACATATTATTACCTGTCTATTTTACGATAGCCCTATACTCACACTTAAATATTTCCAGGAGATGGGATTTTTGTTGAAGGTGGCTTCAATCAGCTATCTGGGCTCCCCACTGAAGTGAACACATGTATAAGGGATTATTCTAGAACTGATTCCCCGGTACCTCACAATTTCTGGAGTTCTGTCCAAGCTCCAAGGGTGCTGAGTAGATGTGGCCCCACGTAGCAAATCAAGAGTCCAGTTAAATTCCACAAAGGCATGAATCCTACAAGCTCTAGAGCACAGAGCCATCCTGTCCGATATGTTAACCACTAACCTTAGGTGGCTATTCAAATTTAAATTAATTAAAGTGAAATGAAATCTGTCACAGCAGCCACGCTTCAAGTGCTCAATAGCCACCTGTGACTAGTGGCTACCACAGTGGACAGAGCAGATGTAACACTTTTCCATCACTGTAGAAAGTTCCAATGGACAGCATGGAAGAGGAAAGACAAAGGGCCATACACATCACCACCTGTGAGAAACATCGGTCAGAGGGGCTTTGTCTCCAGACGCCTCCGTTTAAGAACCCCATGACACACACGCCCAGAGCCCATTTTTCCAGTCGTCCAAAAAAGCTCAGAGTTCTTAGGGATGCCAGAGAAAAGCTGGATGGGTGTGTATTTTGATGTAGAAAATGCCAAAAATTAGATCTCAACACCTTGCAGGTGGACAGCCATGTTTTCCAATCAATTCAAGAATATTTTTTTTTTTTTTTTTTTTTTTTTTTTTTGGGGTACGGGGGCCTCTCACTGTTGGGGCCTCTCCCGCTGCGGGGCACGTGGGATCTTCCCGGACCGGGGCGCGAACCCGGTTCCCCTGCATCGGCAGGCGGACGCGCAACCACTGCGCCACCAGGGAAGCCCCAATTCAAGAATATTTTAACTATTCTTTTCACTCCTCGGGTCCAACTACCCAAACCTCAATGTCTGGGATGAGAAATACTTAAAATATAAAATGATCTCTTTCTGGAAACTCCTCTGTGAAGGACTGCCAACATTTATGCATTTCCAAAAGAAAGAATGTGCTGCCTATGTGCTATTCATAATTAGCAGTCAATTAATACTTTTCAGCTTCCAGCACGCTAGAAATGTTAACCAACATTTTTTAGGAGAAAAAAGTCATCCTTGAAGCAGCAGTAGTGTATCACATACGAAAGCAGAGTTAGCCTTGAATTCTGGGACTGGTATCTGATGGGGCATACCAAATATCGGATTTCACGCATCTTTATTATTATTAATATTCAAAGAGTATATTCTTTATACCTTGAAAGGGAGGCAAATACTCCTTACTATTTGTACAGAAGATATCAGTGGGTACTGGCCTTATCTATACTTTGCCGCAAGTTATATGATGTCCAAAGGCCAAAGCTACAGGTGAACATTTCAATCCACTTATACAAAAGTTGGCAATGATTAATTCAAATCTGAAAAATTATATAAAGCAACTTAAGAGTCAAGTTCCCTACAGAGCTGTCCCCCGCTTTAAATCACTGTACACAGACTAACTCTGGCCAGGTCTTGTTTTAAAGAAGAAACCAGTAACTTCTCCGTCAGGACAAATCAAATTCACAAGTACGTGACCTTCAAGTAAAGATCGAAAGGCGGCCAGGGAACGCATCTCCCTGGATATGAACTTCTAGTCTGTGCATATGCACCCAGGTGTTCAGCGTTTTACGTCTGAACAGAGCGTGAGAGCCCCCATGAGAAGCTTCTGATTGTGATGGCCTGGCATCTACCACTTGTTCAGTAAGAAGAACAGCCTCGTCCCGTGCTCCCCACCAAAAGGCGGTCGAGACACCGTGAACTCCTGCAGCTGGCACCATTCTCCCTCCTTCAAGGCCTAGGTTCTGTATGCTGTTAAGAGCGGATTATGTGGTCTATTCACACATTTAATCTCCTCGTGTGGTGGGTCCCAAAAGCAGCAGCAGGATACGGAGAAAAGTCAACGTAGTCGTGAAGCAGGTTCAAGAGTGGGTACGATGAAGTTTTTCGGGCCCGAGAGGAAGCTGAGTAAGATCACAGAGGTCGTTGCTCTGAGCCCCTGTGACTCTACCTGACCACTTTTGAGGAAGTAAGGTCTTATCGTCCCCACTTTACGGAGAAGGCCACAGAAATTGAACTACTTACTCAAGGTCATTGGGATAGGACAAGAATTGAGGTGTCTGGTCACCATGTATAAAGCGAATAAAAACCTTCATAAAATGCGGTGATCACCTCCAAAGACTATGACAAGGTCAAGAATAAGCACAGGACTCAGGGCTAGAGAGCAGCAGTGGAAGTCTTAGGGCCTGTAACACCTCCTGCTCAATCCTTAAACTGAGCTACCGGTTCCAGACAACCCCTGCCCTTCCCACGTCTGTGGATTGAGGGTGTCATGCGGCTGTGGGTGTGGGATACTGGGAATTTAGATGAGAAAGCCAGTTATCGCCTTCTGAAGGTGGGTCCCAGGCCAGGGCTAAGACCCTTCCATGGTTTTCTATCCTCAGGTCAGCCTTTTAACACCAGCGAAGGCTCAGGACCTGCAGTCCACAGAGAGGGGTATTGGCCCCAAAGGGCGTCGATCCTCAGAACGTGACATAGGACCAGAAAGAGGAGTGGCATTAGCTTCTGTTGAATAGATTTACATACTTTGATAATATCTGAGATCATCTGTGAAATACAGCAGCATAAATACCTTTTTCTACACCAGCTTCTGGCCTCAGTTGTGTATCAGCTGGCACTTACAACATAACGAAGTCCTAAAGCAACATGTATTTATTATTTCTCATGATTTTGTGCACTGGCTGGATGCTGATTCTGTTCCAGTCCAGCTGGCTGAGGCTAGACTGCCTAGAAGGGCCTCACTGACATGTCTGGGTTCTCACCTGGGACCCTGGGGCTCCCTCCACGTGCTCTCTCACCCTCCAGGAGGCTAGCCTGAGTTTATCCACGTGGAGGCACAACGGTTCCCAGAAACTGGAGGGGATCAGCCCTGCCTCACAAGGACTTTTCTAGTTTCTGCTTGCGTTGCAGCCCCTGATACCCCTTTGGCCAAAGCAAGTCACATGGCCCAGCCCCGAGTCAGCTGGGAGGAGCTACCTAAGGGCATGGCTATTAGAAGGCATGACCCATTGGAGGCAATTTCTGCAGCAATCTATCACAAATTACCTTAGATGTAACGGGAGTACCCTAAAGCAGCAAAGTACATCTCTTCTGTTAGATGAAAGGTAGACCTGAAATCATATCTGAGACAAGTTATTATACTTATTAGTAATATTTCATAATATGACTTCAGTAACTATTATTGAAAGAAGATGCATTTGAAGCAAAACTATAAAAGTATAATTCTAAATACAATGATCTGATATGACTCATACTTTTAATTTCCTTACATTTTATTCTCTAATGAAATCTCCTTAAGATTTCTTTCAGTTACTCAGCAAACATCTTTTTTCAGTACCTATGATTATAAGGCATTGTGAAGACTCAGAGATGAATAAGATATGATCTCTCCCCACTGGGAGAGATACAGTCTCTACTCAGATCACTGTATTTGCCATAAGAGAAGGGAAAGGCATTAGGAGAGCAGAGAAGCAGAGGCAAGTCCAAATAATGTCAAGATTAAACTTTAGGTATGTCCCATGTATATCCTGTTGTAGCTACATGGAATCCCCAGTTTTCATCTGCTTCTGACTTGACCATGTGCTGGGCACACCTCCCATCAGGGCACCACCGCCTTTATTGGTGTCTGAGATCTTCGCATCAGTGATAGGGGACTTCTGAGTGACCTGGACCATTGGACAGGGGATTATCCTCTGGGATGGCTAGATGTGGGGCTGAGCAATGTCTCAGGGCATAAGTGAGCACGTTTCTGCTGGACAATTGATACATAAGCCCCCGCACTGCTGGTGCTTGTGGTCAGCCCGAAGCCGATCATCTCTTGATCCTCTGCCATTCTTGTCTGACTGAGTCCTCCTCCCAAGCCTGTGAGTGTTTTATCTCTTCTGGGGGTGGAATAAACTAGCTCTGTAAATATGCATTCAAATCTGTCTGCCTCACACTTAAACCAATGGCTATGAAACTTAATAATCAAGCATGTGCCACCATCTATGCTTCTATTTCTGCAGTGATCCTCCCCCATCAAGCAGTAGGTGACCCACGTCTAGCTGTCCTAGGGGAAAGGTTCGCAGAGCTCACCTGGGTGGCAGGTGAGGCACACCAAGGAATCATTCAAATATGACTGCATCTATCCCACTGAGTCTCCCAGAGAGCCATGCACCCAGCTAGCATTTGTTCAGACAGGAGGTGGAACAGAAGCTGGCACTTGGAGAATTTCAAGAGACAGGAAGGCCTCGTAGACGTGGGCGAAGGCAGAAAGGCTGTCATGCAACATGAACCCTCTAGCAACCTCCGGCATCCCTTGCTCAGCAACCTGGCGGCTCTTTGTCCACTAACTTAACTTTGAAGGGCAGGGCAGGGCTTTTGGTTATTTGAACCTCATCTTTCTGGTCTGTACAATCCATCTCCTTAATTAATGGCCGTTCATGATGAAGGTCAAGCTTGTGGCCATTCGTGCCACTTGAAGAACAAAACCTTTGATCCTTGCTCTTTGCTTGTCTCCTCCTAACTGAATCTCAGGCGGAAAGAAAAATAACATCAAGTCCTCCGTCCTTGATCCAGGGACCTTTAGTGCCCCGGCAAAGTGGGGCTGCAGCATTGATATGAAACCTGGCTTCTCGCTTCCTGCCCCTCCCCCTCCTAACCAGAGCCACTTCATCTAACTTGAAAGACAACAGGAGACTTAAATCCCTGGACTGTGTTTCTACGAAACCCGTTGGGCACCATCTGCTGTCAAAAAACCAAACTGACTTAATTCCTGCCCAGAGAAACGTCCTCCTGATTCTCATAAACCAAAGAGGGGCAAAGTAAAATACACATGGTGCACAGTGAGACTGTACAAATTTCTCTCTATAGGCTAGACTGATTTTCTGTGAGCTGCCTTCTCTTTAACTTCCCCAAATTAGACACTTACACCCACCCCAAATGAGAAAATCTGGGGCATTTCTTCCACTTTGATCTCCAACCAGGGAGTGCTGTAAGACCAGTGCTCAATCCCCTCTCCTCTCCCCAGGGTGCCGATGAAAGGAACGTTCTACTTACAGATTGGCAAGAACAAGCACCACTGCAAAACAACACCACCGACCTAAATACCCACACAGAGATTCTATGCCTTCCACCCCTAATGGCTGGTTTGGATTCTTCCAAGCCATGGGGGTCAAGCCATCATAGCTCAGTCTCTGACACTCCTCCAGCCCAGGGCCAGTCTTCCTAGCAGGTGTATATTTCGTGGTTGAACATTCAGTCTTTGGGTATCAACACACACTGATACACAAGCCCCTTGATTCGTTCTCTGCAAGAAAAGCATTTCCCAATGCTGTGTCTCATTTGTTTGAGTATCTTCTGTGGTCTTTGCCAGGGCAAGGAGCCTTGATATCAAGGCCTTTGTCCTTGCCTGTGTCCTGGGATCCTCTCTTTCTGTCAGGCTGACCTGCTCCCTCATCCTACTCTTTCTCTCTACAGAGAAAAGCATCATCTACCATGGACTCTCTGTCCTACTTGGGATTTGCCATTAAGAATGTGGATTATATAGTGAGAGGGAGGGAGGGAGGGAGGGAGATCATCAGTCACAAAATCCATGAGCAGTAAATGTTAACGTATATGCCAATTTTTATTCAGAGCTGGCTGTGGGCCACGGTTGATGCTTAATATTTATTGAGTGCCCATAATGAATAATGCGCCTTCTGACTTCCTTGTGGAACAATCCTCAGGAGGGATAGAAAATGCTTTCCTAAGGGAATAAACCTCCCTCACTGTGAGGCTCAGAAGGGAATCTTAAAGCTAGAAGGGGTTTTATCACCATATTTAATCAAACTGAAGGTGCCTTTCAATCTTACAATCTTATATTGATGCACCATTATTTTCTGGACCTAAGAAGAAAGACACTACAATTAATTGCAAAGTGCTATGGATTATACGATGCATCTAGGTTTCAGAAATGTTAAAGTGTGCCAAAATGTGCACCTTAGAATCAATGCAATGTGTTATTTTATCCAGCTTTGCCCCGACTTTGATGTGGAAGCTTTTTAGTCCTGGGACACTATTTGTTTCCTTCTTGAAAATTCTAAGACAGAGGCCTCCCACCTCCCCACAAACCACTGTCGTATTTGAATCATCCTTATTCTCAGAAAGTCTTTCTGCCTGCCTGGCCTAATTCTCTATTACTTTAATTAATACTTGTTTGACTTTCCACTTACCTGGATATACGCTAGATGTCTCTTTCCTTATTTTTAAATAAAACCCTGTATTTGCTTAAAGACAAGCATCAAGCATGCCACCCTTTTCTCCTATGAGTCAAACGACTTCGATTCCTTTTTACTGAAGGGTGACACATTCACACAGAAAAGGACGAATCACAAACGTGTAGCTTGATAATTTTTACAAAGTGAACACATCTGGACAATCACCACACTGACTCTCTCACATCCTCCCTGCTTCATTCTCCACCCCGCGTTAATCATTCTGACCTCACGCAGAACCAGAGATTCATTTTGCCTGTTTTGAACTGTATATAATGGAAGCATACGGTGTATACACCTTTGCATTTGGTTTCTCTCACTCAGCCTTATGCTCACCATCTTGCAATGTGTGGCAGAGGTTTGCTCCTTTTTATTTCTACAATATACTTATCCATTTCACTCTTTATGGACATCTGGGGTGTTTGCCACTAATGCCGGTAGGGACAAGATCATGTCATGGATATCGTCATAAATGTCTTCCAGGACACAGAGGCATACATTCCTGCTGGGAATATACATAATAGTTGAATCACTTGGTCACAGGACATGCATATGAGCAGCTTTAGTATCGACAGTCAAGAGTTTTCCACAGTCGTCGTGCTAGTTCACACTCCCACAAGCAATACACGAGCATTCCAACTGCTCCAAATCCTCGTCAACACTTGATGGTATCTACTTCATTTTAGCCATTAGTGCATGATATCTCACTGCAGTTTTAATTTGAATTTTCCTGATGATTAATGGTCTTAAGAACCTTTTCATATATTTGTTGGCCATTGGATATCCTCTTTTATGAAGGACCTGTTCAAGTCTTTGGCCCTTTAAAAAATGGGTTGTTTTTTCTTATTGATTTATAGAAATTCTTTATATATTCAATACTGGTTACAAATTCTTTGTTAGAGCTATCTACTTATCAGTCACCATTATCATCTGCCACTCTATGACTTGCTTTTCTTTTTAATTTTTTTTAAATTTTTTGGCCATGCCTCATGGCATGTGGGATCTTAGTTCCCCAACCAGGGATCGAACCCACACCCCCTGCAATGTAAGCATGGAGTCTTAACCGGTGGACCACCAGGGAAGTCCTGATGGCTTTGCCTTTTCATTATCTTACATGGTGTCTTTTGATGCTCAAGAGTCCTCAATTTTAATTTTAAAATAATTCAGTAGATCAATCTTTTCCTTTACAGTTGGTGTTTTACGTTTCACTGACCCCTCAATCGCGAAAATATTTTCCCATGTTAACTTCTAAAAACTAGTTATTTTAGCTTTTACATTTAGGTAAAACATTTTACAATCCCTCTGGAACTGATTATTTTTTTTTGTATAGTTCCAACTGATTCAGGATGATTTTTCCCCACATCATCGCTGGCGCCCCTTTGTCACACATCAGGTGATTCTGTAAATGTGGGTTGTAGTTGGGCTCTCTATTCTATCCCTGCTCAAATTCCTCACTATCTTGACTACTTTAGCTTTTATGCCTCAATTAATAAAAAACAACCTAATTTTTTTTAAAAAGGCAGATGACCCAAATAAACATTTTTCCAAAGAAGACATACAGATGGCTAATAGGCACATGAAAAGATGCTCAACATCACTAATTATTAGAGGAATGCAAATCAAAACAACAATGAGATATTACCTCACACCCCTCAGAATGGCCATCATCAAAAAGTCTCTACAAATAACAAATGTTGGCGAGGATGTGGAAAAGAGGGAGCACAGTTGGTGGGAATGTAAATTGGTGCAGCCACTATGGAAAACAGTATGGAGGTTTCCCAAAAAACTAAATATACAGCTAGCATATGATCCAGCAATTCCACTCCTGGGAGTATACCCAAAAAAATATAAAAACACTAATTTGAAAAGATACATGCACCCCAATGTTCATAGCAGCATTATTTACAAGATATGGAAGCAACCAAAGTGCCCATCAACAGGCAAATGGATAAAGAAGATGTGGTGTGTGTGTATGTGTATACACATTGGAATATTACTCAGCCATAAAAAAGAATGAAATTCTGCCATTTGCAGCAATGTGGATGGCCCTAGAGAAGATTATGCTTACTGAAATAAGTCAGACAGAGAAAGACACATACTATATGATGTCACTTATATGTGGAATGTAAAAAAATAATACTACAAATGAAGGTATATGAGAAACAGAAACAGACTCACAGATATAGAAAGTAAACTAGTCAGAGAGGAGAGGGAATGGGTAGGGGATTAACAGATACAAACTACTATGTATAAAATAGCTAAGCCATAAGGATATATGGCATAGCACAGGGAATTATAGCCATTATCTTGTAATAACTTTTAATGGAGTATAATCTGTAAAAATATTGAATCACAATGCTGTATACCTGAAACTAATATAATACTGTAAATCAGCTATACTTCAATTTAAAAATAAAAATAAAAATATACATGCTAACAAAAAATTAAACCATAATAAAAATTTGTTAACAAATTGTCACCCATGTGATTCACCTGCAGAACAGTGTCTTGAGCAAAAGAATATAGTCCATTGAAACTAAAGGAATTTTAAAATAATTCAACAACTTTATTTGTATTTCTTGAGCATCATTTCCTGAGCATCTTTCTCCCCCCCAGTTTAGTCCACGCTCCTGTTTTTCATCACAGAAGTCAGAAAAAAAATACAAGACCCTCCCTGGAGGGTGGAAGGGGCAGGGGGAAGGAAAATTCAGCAGATCCGGACTGGTCAGAGAGGAGGAAAAGGCTAGAGAGACTCACTGTTAATCACTTGGTTTTAATTTGTTTGGTTTGAAACTTATAGAAGCCATGCAGACATTTTATAAATTTCAGTAAATGGAAGGAGAAGAATAATTTATATTCCAAACTAACTCAACAATTATAAATTTAATGCATCTCTGCCTGGTATTTATTTCCCATGTTCCATTAGTCATTGCCTTTTAATTTGACATGAGCATTACAGCATGTCTTGTATTATTGCAACTTATTCATAACTTCTATTGTAAATGAACACAACATTTGATTAAGTGTATTACCAAAATTTACATAATCTTTTCCCTACTCTTAAGCTTCTAGGTTGCTTCTGATTTTTCTTAATAGATAATACTGCAATGAACATCTTCAAGTATATGGCTGTTTTTCTCCTGTTGAATTATTTCTTCCCAGTAGGTTTTATTAGTTAATATGACCACTGGTAATGTTCAATTTCAACATACATATTGTGAATTTAAATTTTTAAGATGAGGTTAAATATTTTTCTATGTGTTTTCTAGTTACATCCTTTTTGTCCTTTGCACATTGATATAGCAAGGTCTTAATCTGTTTCTTTTCAATTTGCCTGACACACCTTCAGATGACAAAAATAGTCATTGTCTGTCTTTGTTAGACCTTGTGCTCCTTCAGGTCAGGGCCAATGTGAAATTTATCTACGCGTCTTCAGTGGCTGGTTGACACACACAGGCACACAGCATATGCTCAGTCAATATTTGCTGAGTGAATGAAGTCAAATTTGTTTCAAGTATTCCTCCCCATCTATTGCTGCCATCTGTGCTTTGTGCATGGAAGGAATTAATAAATGTTGATTGTTTCTTATGATAATGATGACATACGGTATATTTATTTTTAGTGGCATCTGTCATGAAAAAGAGTCCCCAATTTAGTTATTTCAGTCTGACAATCTTACAGATTGTTTTGCTGAGCCATTCTACTCATGCTTGATATTAATCAAAATTCCTCTGCGTGATTAATTTAGTATAAATAGGAAAATTTAGAGAGAATTCCGCTGCCTTTCTTAACGCATCAATACCCTTTTTTTTTTAAGATTTTTTGGATGTGGACCGTTTTTAAAGTCTTTATTGAAGTTGTTACAATATTGCTTCTGTTTTATGCCTTGGTTTTCTGGCCGCGAGGCACGTGGGATCTTAGCTCCCTGACCAGCGATCGAACCGGCACCCCCTGCACTGGAAGGTGAAGTCGTAACCACTGGACCGCCAGGGAAGCCCCAATACCCATTTTTCATACTCTACAATTATTTTGCATTTCAGTGATGCTAAACTACCTGCAGTCCTCTGAATGTGAAGGCCCCGCACTCTCTCTTGCTTCTTGGCCTTTGAATGTACTGTTCTCTGCCATTTCTACCACCCCTGCCCCATCTCCACCCCCTAACTGGCTTATACTCAGTGCCTCCTGATGCCCAGTTTAGCAGACATCCTCCTGGGCTCTCCCTCCTGTGAGCTGGCTGGGGTGCTCCTCCCCTCTGCCTTCCTAGCACCCCAACTTTTCCCTCACCATGGCCCTTTGCAGCAAGTATTAGACCTGTCGGCAGGGGTTGCGTCTGGCTCATTCTCATTCTTACTCCCACCCTTTGCCCCGGGACATGGCAGCAATCAAAACTTTACTGTTGAGTGAAAGAAAATAGTTAAAATAAACTTCACGTAAAACAGACGCGCGGTTGCCGGGGGCGAGGGGGGGGGGTGCAGGAGGGATAGATAGGGAGCTTGGGGTCAGCAGATGCAAACTAGTATATATAGAATGGAGAAACAAGAAGGTCCTACTGTACAGCACAGGGAACTATGTTCAATATCCTGTAATAAGCCACAACGGCAAAGAATAGGAAAAAGAATGTACGTATGTGTATAACTGAATCACCTTTTGCTGCACAGCAGAAATTAACACAACACTGTAAATCAACTCTACTTCAACAGAATAAAAAAAAAAAAAAAAAAAAAGAAACTCCATGTAGATCAACCTTGTCTAGCTCCACTGATGAATAATGTTATCAGGCTTCGAAAGGAGACCCAGACCCAACTTTACACTCTTTATCACCTGCCCATTGGCAGGTGCTGCTCTCTCCTCCCTGCGAATAAGGGAAAAAATCTGATTTTTCTTTCTATTGGTGTTGTTTTTAAGTCTGGACACTCTACGTTAGTAGTTCTCCCCTGGGGCAATTTTACCTTCTAGGGGATAGCTGTCAGTGTCTGGGGACATTTGTGGTTTTCATAACCAAGGGGAGGAGGTGGCTGGTAGAAGCCAGGGACGCCCTGCGTGCCCAGCACGGGCCCCACCACGCAGAATTATCTGCCCGACGTCAGGAGTGCTGCGGAGCCCTGCTCTACGAAGCCCTTCCCCATTCCTTCAGCAGCCCCCCTGCCATCGCTCAGCAGTCTCCATCTCCCCAGAATCCACTAGAAGCGTGCAGAGTGCCCTTGCACACGGCCACGGTCCCCGGCTCTGACAGGGCCAACCCAGCTTAGTCAGAAAGGTGCCCATACTCTTACTACGCAAAGAAACTCAACAACCCTTCAGATATCTACTTGACATAAAATCATTTAATTTACATGCGCAAGCCCACATTTTCCTACATACTTATCATTGCCACAAATTAAGCAGCAATACTGGAAAGCCTCACATGAAATATTAATAGTGTAATCTGATTTCACAATGCAATTGCCCTCCAGAGGAGACACAGAAGTTAGAACAAACAGCACAGCCCACAGCCTCAGGCCCCTCCCCTGCCCTACCAGCGCTCTCCGAGAACTACTGGATAAGCTCCGTAGACCACAGAGGAATCTTTCTAAAATACAAGGAAGAGCACACCCTCCCCTGCTCAAAACCTTCCCTGGGCTCCAGACTTCAACTTGAGTAAAAGCCAAAAGCCTTACCAGGGCCTCAGGGACCACCCCCCCCCCATCTGTGATGTCACCCCCACACCCCCTTGTTCATCAGCTCCAGACTGGCCTCGTGGGCTTCTGAAATCCTCTATGCTCGTCCAGCCTCAGGATTTTGTCCTCCCCCAAATGTCTACATAGCTCACTTTCTTCATTCGTGTGTCTCCAGTGTCCCTTTATCCACAAGGTCTTCTCCGACCACCTGTAAAAGGCAGTGCACCCCCCAATCCTCTCCACCACCCTCCTTTGTTTCTTTTTCTTTGCATAGACTACTGCCACTTGACAATCTATATCTTTTTTTCATGTCTTTACTTATATCTCATTCTCCCCAAGTAGAATGAGAACTTATGTGGCGGGGTCTCTGACTGTTCCTGGCTATAGTCCCAGCCCCTAGAATGGTTTCTAGAACACAGTGTTGACTTAAGAAACATTTGTTGAATGAATGACTCCACCACTGCAATTTGGGGTCCACCCCCATAATGCAAAGAGATGAGGAACTTCCTTGGTCAACTCAGCAAGTAGGTATTGAAATCTTCCTAGGTGTTTGCAAGTGCTAGCACTGGAGGATAATGACAAGCTATAAAACCTGATCCTTTGTTTGTTTTCCATTCAGCGTCTGCATCGAGAACCGCCTCTGGCTAACCTAAGCCAACGAGACTTGGGGAGCTCACAGAATTGCTGAGAAGACTGAGAATGTGGACCCTGCAGGAACCAAGTGGGCTCCCGGGAACTAAACAGCCAAGAGAGTCAAGAATGGTTTTATCAACTATACTTCAATTTTTTTTAATAAAAAATAAAAAAAGAATAATTTTAAAAAGAATGATTTTATAGCTGCTGCACCGTCAGAAGAAGAACATTGAGCCACGTAACCTGTGATCATTTCTTTTCTCCCTGATACTCATTCCAGGGTCAGAGTTCTAGAAGAGAGCATCCAGTGGGTCACCTGGAGGATGCATGCTAAATGTACAGAACAGGAAGAGGAAGGGTCTGGCACGAAATCTGCCCGGGGACCACATTACCTTCCCTGGTGGGGAGCAGGCATCCATATTTATCCCCACAAGGCTGGCCACAGGGAGTTAAGTCATCCCTAGAAAGAACGTGGCATGCTGGTAGGACATGGAAAGGGACCCCGGGCAGACAACAACAGACAAATACCCACTCTTCCCTTTCCCTCACGGAGCTGTCAGCTGTTCAGTGTTAAATCACAAGTGAAGGCTGCACCAGGTCTAGGGGCCCAATGGCCATGCCAATGCGGGGAGCTGCAGGGCTTCTGAGGAAGG
>NC_041233.1:78934353-78944467 GCF_002837175.3 Physeter macrocephalus
GTCCGGAGCCTGTGCTCCGCAACGGGAAAGGCCACAACAGTGAGAGGCCCGCGTACCACAAAAAAAAAAAAAAAAAAAAAAAAAATAATGGAGATAAATGGGTTATTTTCATTTCTAAGGAATGGTTCCACTTTAATATGCCTCATGGATGATTAGGAAAACCTCAGTGTGGTCCATGTTGGTGAAATAGCAACGCAATAGCATCTGATTTAGGGGAGCAGCACCCAGAAGGAAACCTACAAGGTTCCCTCGTCTCTTGTCTCTATGTGGTTTGTGCCTCTGGTCCTGAAGCCACACTGAAACTCCAGAGGTTTGGCCGCTCCAGTTTAAAAAAAAAAAAAAAAAAAAAAAAAAACAGGAGCAGCACCCAGAAGGAAACCTACAAGTTTCCCTCGTCTCTTGTCTCTATGTGGTTTGTGCCTCTGGTCCTGAAGCCACACTGAAACTCCAGAGGTTTGGCCACTCCAGTTTAAAAAAAAAAAAAAAACAAACAAAACAGAAGGCAAGGCATGGGATAGAGGGCGATCCACTGTTAGAGAAAAATCACATATAGTTCATTTCTGCATTTTGGCTGTTACAGGTAAGAAGGGGAGGTCTAATGGACTAAGGTGACACATTATCATTTCTCTTGGCTCCCCCGGCAAAGAGAAAACCAGGACCCCAGCTGCTTGGCAGCCTGTGTTTTTATGTCAATGTGAATATATCTGGTTTATTTCTGAACATACCTGGCCAGTTTTCCCTGAATCAGAGGCCTGCTTGTTCTCCTTATCAAAACTAGCAGGTGTCTCTTGGAAAAAGGCATGGAATTACACCCAACCTATAAAGCACACATTTATTCTCATCGTGAAGATGGGCCTCTCAGTGTGGTGCATGAAAACTCCTTCAACCTCCAGTTAGGAGGCCCAGATTCCAGCCCAAGCGGATTGGGTCCCTCGTCTGTTCTGTGACTCAGTTTTCTTACTGGTCAAACGGGGCAAGGAGGTCTCTAAAGAACTCTCTGGCGTTCACATTCTTGGGGTCTCCCAATGTCCATTTGTTGTAATAAATTCAAATTTTCCAGGTCTGTGTCTTATTTATTTAGGTATTTTCAGGACCTTTCTCAAAGTTGGCACCCATTAGATGTTGGGTGGATGGATGAATGTTTGTTTGGATGGATGGATGGATGGATGGATGGAAGGAAGGAGGGAGGGAAGGAATGAAGGAAAGGATGGAGTTGGGTGATTGAATGCTGTGTTTGTCACTATTTCATGGGTTCCTTATCTGTGGAGAATTCCAGCATTCATGATGAGCCCTCTGCTTGAGTTCCGACTGTCTCTGAGAACACTGAGCCAGAAGGAAGGGTGCTGATGGTGCTAGAGGTCAGCCTCCCAGATGAGTTTCATTGGCTCCTGCCTGTCAGCATTGAGAACAGCTCAATAATAAGTAATCTGGGGCTGATTTTGCTGAGTGGACCATTCTGAGTACTTGGCAGTCACTACTCCTAAGTTGGGTGTCTCCTTGGCCACGTAACATCACCTTCCTGTCCACCATCTGGTCCCTGCAGCCTCTCCGAGACCAGCCTTCCCTACCTGCCCCTCAGTCTCTGTTTTCCTTACAGATGGGAGTGCAACTGGTGATCCCAGTTCGTTACAGAGGGGCTGGGCTGTGACTGCCCTGTTCCTTCCAGACACTGAGCTGCTACCATGTGTCCCCCACCGCACACAGCAGCACCCCCATTTGCCGTTTCCTCTACCAGGTGGCATACCCTGGCCTCTGAGAAGACCTCTGAATGGCCTTTGTGTAAGAAGATGGGGTCTAAATAGGACTCCCTGCAACACTGCCAATCCAGAAATTAAGACTCCAGCCACGAGCCAGTGTCCCATACAGTCACATCCTCATTGGGATTGGAAGGCGGACGCAGCCTTCAGATGTGGCCTGTAGGGCGCCAACGGCTCGTGAATGATGAAGGCGGATTTCTGCAGCACTGATTTTCCGCCATTGACCTCTTCCTGCATTAATTGTGAAGGCTGAAAACTTTCATGACGACAGCTTCTTAAATGCTAATTCCGTCTTTTTGGCGAGGGACCAAGAAGCCCAGCTTATCCCGCGTAAGGAGCACAGAGGCAGACACCCTCCGGCAAAGATTTCTGATGAGCCACGTCTGATGGACACATTCTAAGGAAGGGGGAACATCTGGCCGAAGATCAGCTTTGGCACCTTCAGATCAGGCCCGTGCTTCACGCACAGCACGTCTCAATTATCAGGAAAACCCGGTGCGGAGACAAATGACAGGTGTTAAAGACAACAGCAGGAGGTGCAGCTTCCAGCTGCCCGACAGATGCAGACATCTGAAGGGAACTATTCTTTCTACAACGGTTTGAAAGGGGGAAAGTTTTCAAAGTAATTTTAAATTCCACATATTTAAAATTTGAGTCCAACTTATCAGAAAAACTGATGCTGGCCAGGGAAGAGAGGCCATTTGTAGAAAAATGAGCTTATAAATAATAGGGCTATGCATGCTTTGTATTCTGTGTGGATATGACATTGTTTCCCATTAGTAAACCCACATACTTTGTATTCAGGAAGGACAGGAGCCACCAGCTCTGCAAAGCCCTGTCCAGGGCGGGGGCCAGGCCACGCAGGGTTTGATGAATGCCAGCTGCAAGGAAAGGTGAGTGGGGGGAGGGGTCTCAGACCCCAAAGACTTGTCTGTGAACTTCGCTGCTCGAGAGAGCCTCATTGTTGCATTCACCAACTTCTCTTTTAACTTTGCAAATATACCTTAGAGTTTTATCTGGCATTAACTATATGATATTGTTCATCTTTCTTTCCTCTTAAAATACAGATAATAAAAATAGCCATCGCCCACGTGTGCACTCCGCACCAGGCAGGGCGCCAGCATGACTTTGTTTAATCCTCTCAATGACCCCGTGATGCAGGGACTATCACTGTCCCTTTTTAATAACCAGAAAACAGGCCAGAGACGCTTTCATCCCTGGAGCCCTTGCACGGAATGAGCTTGGCACTCCATCTTTATGTCAACGACCTTCATTCAGCAAAACCTGACCGGACGCCTACTGTGTGCTGGGTCCCCACAATGCTAGGATGGGGGGCTTCCCCGGTGGCGCGGTGGTTGAGAGTCCGCCTGCCGATGCAGGGGACGCGGGTTCGCGCCCCGGTCCGGGAGGATCCCACGTGCCGCGGAGCGGCTGGGCCCGTGAGCCGTGGCCGCTGCGCCTGCGCGTCCGGAGCCTGTGCTCCGCAACGGGAGGGGCCACGGCGGTGAGAGGCCCGCGTACCGCAAAAAAAAAAAAAAAATGCTAGGATGAAGGAGTCCCCACAGTGTGGTCCCAGCGTGGCCACCCTGTGAACAAGCTAATGGGGGGTTGGGGGTAGGGAGGCAAAAGAGGAGGGAGAAGTGACCACTTAGATGAGACGGCCCAGGCAGGACTCAGAAGCAGCCGAGGGCCCCGGGGTTAGGTTAGGTGAGGCTCACAGCAATGCGAGAAGACACAGAGTGAGGGCAAACAAGAGAAGGAAGAGGAGTCTTTTCTCAAGTCCTTCTGACAAGATCGGCGCACGTCTAGCCTGAAGTCAAGCGCCCCCGTGAGTGACCGTCCGCCCCAGCTCTGCAGCCCCCCCACCCCCCACCCCGAGCACATGGTGACACGGGCTTACAGGCAGCTGTGTCAGGGCGGCCCAGCCAGGCTTCAACCTGACACTGGGCAGTTCTGAGCCCTGTGCAGGTTACGAAACCTCCTTACTTCTGGACTTAAGACGATCACCAGATAGAGAACAAACCAGTGGTTCCCAGTGGGGAGAGGGAAGGGGGAGGGGCCACACAGGGGGAGGGGACTAAAGGTACAAATTGGTATGTGTAAAATAAGCTACGAGGATATACTGTACAACACGGGGAACATGGCCAAATTTTACCATAGCTATACACGGAGTGTAACCTTTAAAAACCGTGAATCGCTATATTGTATACCTGTAACTTATGTAATATTGCACGTCCACTATAATGCGATAAAAAAATAATGTCAAAAAAAATGTCTTCACCAGCACCTCCTGGACGTACGGAGAGGATTAAAGGAGAGGAGATGCTTCGTGTGATGTCATCTTCAACTCCTCCATTCCCCTGCTGCCCACATCCAAGCCGAGAGCAAAATCTATGGCTTCTATTCCCAACACCTATCTGAGTGCATCTGGTTGTCCAAGGCCAGCACCCTGGTCACCACTCTGTCTTGACTGGACGGCTGCTACACGCCTTGAACTCATACCCCTGCATGCACTCCCGCCCCCCTTCACTCACACCATCAAGGGGGACCCAGTGCGAACCAGAGGGAGCTTCCGGACCCTCACCCACATGGACGCCTTTCCCAGCCTCTATCAGGGCCCTGCGCTTTCGTACTTGCCATTTTGTGTGCTATTTCTTAAACAAGTGTGCCCAAATTATATAGGCTTTAGGCCTCAAAACACCTGAATTGGGGCTTCCCTGGTGGCGCAGTGGTTGGGAGTCCGCCTGCCGATGCAGGGGACGCGGGTTCGTGCCCCGGTCCGGGAAGATCCCACGTGCCGCGGAGCGGCTGGGCCCGTGAGCCATGGACGCTGAGCCTGCGCGTCCGGAGCCTGTGCTCCGCAACGGGAGAGGCCACAACGGTGAGAGGCCCGCGTACCGCAAAAAAAAAAAAAAAAAAAACACCTGAATCTGCCCCAGCTTGCATAAGTGGTCTTGTCACAAAGCAAAGTGAGTCCCACAGCTTCCTCTTTGCAAATGCTTTAGTTGCTTCTGCATTAAACAGAAAGCTCACCCCTGTTAGCACAGCCCTCCAGACTCTGCCTGATCCATCTCCTCTTCACCCCTCCAGAGAATCTTCCTATCACTTCTCCCTTCCTCCATATGATCAAGCCACACCGGGTCTCCTTTTAGCTCCTTGAATGTACCAGGCTCTTTCCTTCCTCAGAACCTTTGTACATCCTGCTTCCTCTTCCTGAAGCAACCCCGCCCCTGGCGCCTGGTATAGCACACTCCTTTTCAACCTTCCTGACCTGAAGTAGGTGCCCCTCTTTTTATCTCTCATCTCCTTGTCTCACTAACGTTGCTTGTTTGTCTGTTTCCTTGAATTTTGTCCATCTTGAAGCTCTAGAATATAAATTTCAGGAGGGCAAGTTCCACTGATGTCAGGTTCAACATTGCATACTCAGCACCCATCACAGTTCCTGGCACATAGTAAGTGCTCAGTAAAACCGGGGCTGCCATTCTGCTTCACAACCTCTACCTCCCAGGCCTTTGAGATCTCCAAACTGCCTTGATGGCAGGGACGTGAACAGTGAATGATCAAAATCGAGGACTGGCGATGTAAAGGAGCAGATCCTTGGATGATGAAAGCGTCCTTAGGAGCCATGGGTGCAGCTTCCCAACTTGACCTTGACCAGGTCAAGGACCACGCCACTGCAGAAGTGGCAGAAACAGATGGGGCAGGTGTCAAAGGGGGACCAGACACTGTCCTCATTTAGGTAGCCATGGGTGCCCCAGGAGAGCTGGAAAACAGCGGCCCCAGGGAACAGAATTCCAAGACATATCGACTGGCAACATTCATATGGAAGAGATGAGATTGGAAACCTTTAAGAGTGACCTTAAAAGATACCGTGTCTCTCAGACTCCAAAGCCAGAGACCTCACAGCTATAATGAATACTAATCAGACCCGGACCCAGATCTGCCCAACCTTGAGGCGTTGCCTTTCCAAGACCCTATGCGTTGTCATGCAGCCATTGAACAGCTATTTATCGGGTCCTGTCCGCTGAGCCAGGCGCCGGGGCTGCATTGACTCGGGGACACTTGTGGTCCCTGGGCGTGTGTGGCTTCAGGTCCATGGGCAGCTGGCCTCTATGAGGAGTCACTGTGTGCCAGGCACAGATGCCGAAGATACGGCCCCAGTGTGTTCACCCCCATCACAGAACTCGGGGTAGAAAATATGACCCTCATCTTAGAGACGAGCAACTCAGCAACCCCATAAGTTATGGACCGTTTCTAAAGCTCAATATTCTTATCTATCAAATGGACATACGTGTACCTTCCTCTTGGAGTGGCTGTGAAAAACAGCACAAACCCTGCTCATGTCCAGCAGAGCGCTGGGCGCAGAGTTGGTAGGTGGACAGCATTAGGAGCTGCCCAGTTCTCCAGCCCCTGAGACCCCACCCTTTTCAACAGGCTTTGCAGCTCCTTCTGTCAAGGGTGGGGTCTCTTTTTCCACATCTAGATTCTGAGTTCTGCCATTTGACTCACTTCGGCTTGAACATGTGTTTCTGCACTTCTGTTTCCTGTTTCCACTCTTGCCCCCAGCCTTCACCCCAGGTGACCTGCTTGAGTGGAGCCGTCACCCCAGCTGACAGCCTGCCAACCCCAAACACACAAGCAGGCCCAGAAGAGACCGGAACCGTCGGCCAAATTCACCAACTTGAGGCTCCAGAGCCAAAGAAATTCTCATTCTATGAGCCACTGAGTCTTGGGGATGGTGAGTTTTTCGGCATTACCATGGCAACAGACACCTGAATTCCATGACTGTCGTTCATCCCTCATCCCCCTCTGAGTCCTCTGACAAAACGGCACTTCTGGATCTACGCAGAGCCCCATCTGACTCTGGGGTCTGCTGCCACCATTCAGACGTTGCCCCTGCCTGCCGCCACCCACTTGCTACCACCCTGCCTGCGAGGTTGCAGCGTCCAGGCTCCAGGGGCATTTTTCATCATCTCTCTGCTGATTTCCCAGAGACCCACGAGGCAGAAATTTTGCTGATAGTCAAGAAATGGTGTGAAGAGAGATGTAGGATGTTCCAGGGCCAGGAGCGGGCACGGCAGTGTCTGCCTGAGATGGGGCAGCACAGAGGGCAAGGAGGTCACCAGACACCCACTGAAGTGCTTAGGAAGCCCAGGCCAGGGCCACAGGTCTGATCCATCCTGGGACAGGATGGGACAAAGCTGCAGGGATAAAGAGGAAGGCAGGCATGGGGACGGGCTGAGCTTGCTGACCCACTGGATGTGCCCATGGTTTCCTGGTGTGGCTTACGTGGAATCCACAGATCACAGACCAAAGGTGGTCCTTCTATCCAGGTGCCCCACACCAACTCACCATCTCTCTCCTTCCCCCAACACACAGCTCAAACAGGATGTTTCAGAAAAAGAAATATAGCCTGTGAGCATCTATACAGAAGGTTGATATCCTGAATGCTAATTTTTAAATCAATGATTAGGATCAGTCACTAGTCATCAGAGAAATGCAAATCAAAACCACAATGGGATATCGCCTCACAGCTGTTAGGATGGCTCTTATTAAAAAAAAAAAAAAAAGGAAAAGACAACAAGTATTGGCAAGGATGTAGAGAAATTGACACTTTTGAACTGTTACTGAGAATGCAAAATGGTGTAGCCACTATGGGAAACAATATGGACATTCCTCAAAAAATTAAAACTAAAACTACCCTATGATCCAGCAATCCCACTTCTGGGTATGATCCAATGAACTGAAATCAGGATCCTGAAGAGATATCATTGCTCCTGTGTTCATTTCAGCATTATTCACAAGAGCCAATACGTGGAAACTATCTAAATGTCCATCAACAGATGAATGGATAAAGAAAAAGGTGGTCTGTACATACAATGGAATATTATTCAGCCCTAAAAAAGAAAGAAATCCTGCAACATATGACAACATGGAAGAATCTTAAGGTCATTATGCTAAGTGAAATAAACCAGTCACAGAAAGACAAATACTGCACGAGTCCACTTATATGAAGTTTCTAAAATGGTCAAATTCATAGAATCAGAGTCTGGAAGGGTGACAGCCATGGCCTGGGGGAGGGGAGCTGGGGAATTTCTAATCAAGGGCATAAAACTTCAGTTAAGCAGGATGAACATGCCCTAGAGATCTACTGAACAACACTGTATCAACAGTCAACAACAATGCACGGCACACTTTAAAACATTTGTTAGGAGGGTAGATCTCATGTTAAGTGTTCTTACCACAATAAAATTTTTTTAATCTTTAGGATTAGTGTTTTATACATATTATAACTACTCCTCAGAACAACAATGCAAGGCAGGTCTTATCATTCCCACTTTATCAGTTGTGAAGTGGAGGTCACTCACTCATCCCATGTCCAAGAATGAACAGTAGAAGAGCTGGCAATTTCCAAAGCCTCTTAGTTTCACCCCAGAACTTGGATTCCAAACTTGCTTCTGAAGGCAGAGCCATCCCCAGCTCAGAATCCACGTTCCCCCACCCGCTCACGTGCACAGCTTTCTGGAAGGGAGTCCCGACCCCCCGCATGGCTGACTCTCAAAGCCGTCCAGGAACCAGGCTTGGCCATCTTCCCCGGGCTCCCTGTCTCGATGTTTCATCGCCCTCATAGAGGGTTCCTCAGTCCCATAAAAAGGACAAATCAAACTTAAGCACACGCCAGGCCTTAGAGAAAGCCCCATTTGGAGTTGAGTAAGTAGCTGGAGGCCTGCCAGGGCCGGTATGAAGGATCTAAAAGAAACTCTGAGCTGAGGGTCATTAAAGGGAAGCTATTTAATACCGGAAGAGGAAGAGAATTTTAAAAGCACCATCCTGTTACAGACTCTTGCGGCAACCCGTCTTCCAGTTAAAACCCAGAGCACATTTCCACCTCTTCTCCCTTCATGGGATGCCACAAGCACCAGCCCTCCGCCTGGAAGAACCTACAGCATCAGGTCCAGCCCTAAGGCACTAAGATAATCACAGTCATGAGAGCCATAAAGTAAAGGGGGATTTAAGAACTTGAGTGCAGATCAATGAGGAAAGCAGGGGACGTCTCTAGTTTAAAACGGACTGCCCGCAGGTATAACCTGCTCATCCCACAGGGCTGCAGGTTCACTGTGTGATGGCTCAACATTCAAAGAGAAAACAATCAATTTCTACAGAAATGGTCTGTGCTCTCCTCCCAGCCCTGCAGACCATCGCTTTAGAATCATATGCTCCCACACACCAGCAGACTTCGAAAACATCTCAGGGGAGAGGGCCCACCTGGGCATGTGTGCCAACTGCCCGCCTTCAGCCAGAGCTCCTGTGTTTCTATCTGTTTGACAAACTGGCTTCCCCTAAGATTCCATTTTCAGAAAGAGTTCCATTTTTAAAAAATCACATACACCACCTGAAGGAAACTCAGCCCCCTGTGGTCAAGGTAGTTTGTGAAAAACAGAAACTTCACAGCTGAAGCTCTTCAAATAAGATTCAGGAGCTCTGCCCTTGGCCCAGAGGTCAGACAGCAGCGTTGTCAAATACCAGCCTAAGGGGAGAATGTTCTGGAAACTTTTATAAACAGAAGCGCTCCTCAGGTGCCAACGCAGGCTCGTGACGTGAAGCCAAGGCCCTTCAAAGAACAATGGCACCTTCGAACGAGGAGCAGATCTCACCTGCCTCCTGCTCGAACCCAGGAATATGGTTTGCACCAGGAGATGAGAGTCTGCCTTCCGTCTGAAGCTGGAAAGGGGTGTCGACCCTAATTTTCCTTTTCTGGCGATGATGCCCGCTCATGACGAGCTCTCTCTCAGTCAGGCAGGTCCTCCCTGCCTACTGCATTTCACCACCTGAGCTAAGGGCAAGCTGTCAGCCAGCGACCCCACCCAGAGAGAGAGAGAGAAGGAAGCAGTATAGGTCATCTGTTCACAAGTCAATGCTTTACAAGAATGAGCTTATGTTCCATATGTATGTGTTAGCATACGGTATTTGTTTTTCCCTTTCTGACTTACTTCACTCTGTATGACACACTCTAGGTCCATCCACCTCACTACAAATATCTCAATTTCATTTCTTTTTATGGCTGAGTAATATTCCGTTGTATATATGTGCCAAATCTTCTTTATCCATTCATCCAATGATGGACACTTAGGTTGCTTCCATGTCCTGGCTATTGTAAATAGAGCTGCAATGAACATTTTGGTACATGACTCTTTTTGAATTCTGAAGAACCTAGGGGTAAGACGGGAATAAAGACACAGACCTACTAGAGAATGGACTTGAGGATATGGGGAGGGGGAAGGGTAAGCTGTGACAAAGTGAGAGAGTGGCATAGACATATATACACTACCAAACGTAAAATAGATAGCTAGAGGGAA
>NC_041233.1:78950371-78960442 GCF_002837175.3 Physeter macrocephalus
AGCCTGTGCGTCCGGAGCCTGTGCTCTGCAATGGGAGAGGCCACAACAGTGAGAGGCCCGAGTACCGCAAAAAAAAAAAAAAAAAAAGGAAAAGACAACAAGTATTGGCAAGGATGTAGAGCATTGACACTTTTGAACTGTTACTGAGAATGCAAAATGGTGTAGCCACTATGGGAAACAATATGGACATTCCTCAAAAAATTAAAACTAAAACTACCCTATGATCCAGCAATCCCACTTCTGGGTATGATCCAATGAACTGAAATCAGGATCCTGAAGAGATATCATTGCTCCTGTGTTCATTTCAGCATTATTCACAAGAGCCAATACGTGGAAACTATCTAAATGTCCATCAACAGATGAATGGATAAAGAAAAAGGTGGTCTGTACATACAATGGAATATTATTCAGCCCTAAAAAAGAAAGAAATCCTGCAATATATGACAACATGGAAGAATCTTAAGGTCATTATGCTAAGTGAAATAAACCAGTCACAGAAAGACAAATACTGCACGAGTCCACTTATATGAAGTTTCTAAAATGGTCAAATTCATAGAATCAGAGTCTGGAAGGGTGACAGCCATGGCCTGGGGGAGGGGAGCTGGGGAATTTCTAATCAAGGGCATAAAACTTCAGTTAAGCAGGATGAATACGCCCTAGAGATCTACTGAACAACACTGTATCAACAGTCAACAACAATGCACGGCACACTTTAAAACATTTGTTAGGAGGGTAGATCTCATGTTAAGTGTTCTTACCACAATAAAATTTTTTTAATCTTTAGGATTAGTGTTTTATACATATTATAACTACTCCTCAGAACAACAATGCAAGGCAGGTCTTATCATTCCCACTTTATCAGTTGTGAAGTGGAGGTCACTCACTCATCCCATGTCCAAGAATGAACAGTAGAAGAGCTGGCAATTTCCAAAGCCTCTTAGTTTCACCCCAGAACTTGGATTCCAAACTTGCTTCTGAAGGCAGAGCCATCCCCAGCTCAGAATCCACGTTCCCCCACCCGGTCACGTGCACAGCTTTCTGGAAGGGAGTCCCGACCCCCCGCATGGCTGACTCTCAAAGCCGTCCAGGAACCAGGCTTGGCCATCTTCCCCGGGCTCCCTGTCTCGATGTTTCATCGCCCTCATAGAGGGTTCCTCAGTCCCATAAAAAGGACAAATCAAACTTAAGCACACGCCAGGCCTTAGAGAAAGCCCCATTTGGAGTTGAGTAAGTAGCTGGAGGCCTGCCAGGGCCGGTATGAAGGATCTAAAAGAAACTCTGAGCTGAGGGTCATTAAAGGGAAGCTATTTAATACCGGAAGAGGAAGAGAATTTTAAAAGCACCATCCTGTTACAGACTCTTGCGGCAACCCGTCTTCCAGTTAAAACCCAGAGCACATTTCCACCTCTTCTCCCTTCATGGAATGCCACAAGCACCAGCCCTCCGCCTGGAAGAACCTACAGCATCAGGTCCAGCCCTAAGGCACTAAGATAATCACAGTCATGAGAGCCATAAAGTAAAGGGGGATTTAAGAACTTGAGTGCAGATCAATGAGGAAAGCAGGGGACGTCTCTAGTTTAAAACGGACTGCCCGCAGGTATAACCTGCTCATCCCACAGGGCTGCAGGTTCACTGTGTGATGGCTCAACATTCAAAGAGAAAACAATCAATTTCTACAGAAATGGTCTGTGCTCTCCTCCCAGCCCTGCAGACCATCGCTTTAGAATCATATGCTCCCACACACCAGCAGACTTCGAAAACATCTCAGGGGAGAGGGCCCACCTGGGCATGTGTGCCAACTGCCCGCCTTCAGCCAGAGCTCCTGTGTTTCTATCTGTTTGACAAACTGGCTTCCCCTAAGATTCCATTTTCAGAAAGAGTTCCATTTTTAAAAAATCACATACACCACCTGAAGGAAACTCAGCCCCCTGTGGTCAAGGTAGTTTGTGAAAAACAGAAACTTCACAGCTGAAGCTCTTCAAATAAGATTCAGGAGCTCTGCCCTTGGCCCAGAGGTCAGACAGCAGCGTTGTCAAATACCAGCCTAAGGGGAGAATGTTCTGGAAACTTTTATAAACAGAAGCGCTCCTCAGGTGCCAACGCAGGCTCGTGACGTGAAGCCAAGGCCCTTCAAAGAACAATGGCACCTTCGAACGAGGAGCAGATCTCACCTGCCTCCTGCTCGAACCCAGGAATATGGTTTGCACCAGGAGATGAGAGTCTGCCTTCCGTCTGAAGCTGGAAAGGGGTGTCGACCCTAATTTTCCTTTTCTGGCGATGATGCCCGCTCATGACGAGCTCTCTCTCAGTCAGGCAGGTCCTCCCTGCCTACTGCATTTCACCACCTGAGCTAAGGGCAAGCTGTCAGCCAGCGACCCCACCCAGAGAGAGAGAGAGAAGGAAGCAGTATAGGTCATCTGTTCACAAGTCAATGCTTTACAAGAATGAGCTTATGTTCCATATGTATGTGTTAGCATACGGTATTTGTTTTTCCCTTTCTGACTTACTTCACTCAGTATGACCTCAGAAGAGTAGCATCTAATAAGAGCATTATCACTATGTAACAATTCAATACCGATACTGTAGGGTAAATTGAAGACATAAAATACATGCACGACTCATTTTATTAGCTAAGCAGCATATCTCCACTAGAAGGATTCCCCTTCTTTTGTATCATCTACTTCACTTTCCTCCTCAAACTACTGGTGCTGTGAGCCTTCATTCCAATCACTGATGCATTCTGGTTGTGCTTAACTCTTGAACCAAATTCCAGCCCAGTGTGCCTTTGTGCCAGTTGCTTAAGATGTTACTGTCTGTGTGCAGGGAAATGCCAGACTGGGATTACAGTTACCCTCTGTTTGGGTTTTATATTTACAACCTCTTTTTTTTTTTTTAACATATGTATATGTATAACTGATTCACTTTGTTATAAAGCAGAAACTAACACACCATTGTAAAGCAATTATACTCCAATAAAGATGTTAAAAAAAAAAGAAGTAGTGGGGGATTTTCCTGCTATCTTTCTGTTATTGATTACTAGTTTAATTCCTTTGTGGTCTGAAAGCAGACATTGTATAGTTGCTATTCTTTTTAATATGTTAAAGTATGTTTTATTGCCCAGTTGTCTAATTTGGTGAATGTTTCACGTGAGCTTGAGAAGAATGTATTCTGTTGTTATTGGATGAAATATTCCACAGATGTGAATTAAATCTTGTTGATTGCTTAAAAAAAAAAAAAAAAAAAGAATGAGCTTATGGACAGCACTGGTATTTTTACCAAGACATAAAATAAGCGATGAGGGTAGACAGTTCTGCTTTGTTGGGAAGACACTTTCATCAGATCCTCGGGCCCTCTGCCTCCATCACGTTACAGCTGCCAGATAAAAATTCTTTTTGTGCTAGAAAGCTCGACACTAACACGATCATGATATTAAAAACACAATAAGCTTCAAAAATACATTTAATTCCATGTGTCGCTTTCAATTGCAAAAGCTACTCCAAAAATATATATATATACCATTTTAGCTTTTAACCAAGTCTATTCTCTCCATGCCTTATTAACAATATTTCACTAAAACAAGCAGCATTCCGCACAGCAGGGCCCACAAGAGTTTGGGAAAGTGCCTTCTATTTGCAGCCTTTCCCCAATAATATACAACCCTCGGAAGGAGTGTGTGACTTCTGACAATTATTTGTAAGTGTTATTTTTCTCTTGGGGGGGCTCTTGATATACAACTAACAATTAATAAGGAAGTAGAAACCAATAAACCTTTCTAATTTAAAGCAGGCTGAAGTCGCACCAATAACAATGTCTGAGCCCAATACAAGCCTCTGCACAGGCTGGGGTTCATGGCTCTGGGGCCAGCAACATTGGGAGGAGAGAGGGTGATGACGTCAGAGGAAGGGGATTGAAAAGATGGGGGTCAGGAGAGAGGGTGGGATCAATTCAGAGCGTGGAAGAAGAGAAAGCAGGAAGGGAACTAGACATAATGTCTCAGCATGGCACCTCAGAGTCCTTTCGATGTCAGCCACGGTGACGTGTCTGATTCCCTGTCCTCACAGCTCTCCAGGCTCTCCTTCCTGCAACCAGCCAGCTCATCCCCCGAACAGGTGTTTACGGAGCACCTGGGCTTGGCACGGGGGCTGGCAAGCAAAATCTAAGCTCTTGTGCAGCTTACAGTCTGGATGAGGGGACAGATATTCATCCAATACAAATAAGCATCACGTGACTGTGACAAGGGCAGCAAAGGAGAGGAAGGTGGTCTCCAGGTACCTGAGGTGGGGTTGGTCTTGAGATCAGGGATGGCTTCCCTAGGACATACGGGTGAGGATCTGTAGGATGAGTCAAGGTCACTTAGGGAGAAGGGAATGAGTGGCAAAGCTCAAGCCGGAGGACCAGCACGTACAATATTAACACCAGGATCCCATGGCAGAAGGCTCATGGAGAGCAGGAGTGGGTTATAAAGAGGGAGGTGGAGGTGGTGGAGCTCAGGGGCCAGGGCCCCCAGGGCCTTTCACACCACAGCAAGAACTTTCTTTTTTTTTTTTAAACAAAATTCAACATCCATTTATGATAAAAACTCTCCAGAAAGTGGGCATAGAGGGAATATACCTCAACATTATAAAGGCCATATGTGACAAACCCCCAGCTAACATCATACACAACGGTGAAAAACTGAAAGCATTTCCTCTAAGATCAGGAAAAAACAAGGATGCCCACTCTTGCCACTTTTATTCAACATAGTACTGGAAGTCCTAGCCACAGCAATCAGAGAAGAAAAAGAAATAAAAGGTATCTAAACTGGAAAAGAAGAGGTAAAACCGTCACTGTTCGCAGATGACACAATACTATACGTAGAAAATCCTAAAGATGCTACCAGAAAACTACTAGAGCTCACCAATGGATTCGGTAAATTCACAGGACACAAAATGAATACACAGAAGTCTGTTGCATTTGTATACACTAACAATGAACAATCAGAAAGCGAAATTAAGGAAATAATCCTATTTATCATCGCATCAAAAAGGATAAAATACCTGGGAATGAACCCACCTCAGGAGGCAAAAGACCTGTACTTTGAACACTGTAAGATGCGGATGAAAGAAACTAAGAACTTTCTTTATTCTAAGAGCAAATTGAAAGGAATGGAAAGATTTTTAAGTGGGGAGCAACACGGCCTCAACAGCTCATTCTGTCCATTAGGTGGAGACTAGGTAGAAAGCATGGACTAGTGCAGGCGTCCAACCAACATGGCAGCATGGATGCAGAGAAGAGGGTGGATCCCAGAGACGACCGGGAGGTAAATCACAAGAATATAGTCAGGGATTGGATGTGGGAGTGTGAGAGACACAGAAAGACTCCTTGGGTTCCAGCTTGGCCAACCAGATGGATGGTGGTACCATTTCTGAGATGGGACAGCAATCCTGAGCTTAGAGAGACTGCACAGTGGATGAAGGGCTCACACCCCCTGGGGAGAAATGAATTGAAACTCATTCCCCCTTTCTAAGAATAGGACACAGTGGCCCTCAGGGACTGTCCATGTCATGTTCACCCCAGCATCTGACTTCCTCAGATCTGGATGAGGTTCTTTTGCTCCTCAGTACACAAGAGGTGGCAACTAAGTGTCCACGCCTCTGAGAGGAAGCAGTTAAATCCGCCTGGATGCAGGTCTTTCTGACACAAAGCTACACAACTGGGTAATCTTCAGCTGAGCTCCTTGCTTAGTACATTATTTCACCAATTATTTTTAAAATTAGATTATGCACCAGGTGATGGGCAAAGATGAAGCTAGAGGCAGAAACTCGTATAGGGGAAAAAAGTTGCTTATTGCACTATTTATTGGTGATTGCAGCAAAACTGAGGGTCAAGACCCAGGCAGCCTCTAAGCAGAATTCAGGAGGGGATGTGAGCAGAACGGTTATTCATCAGAGAACAAACAGGGACCATCACATGTCCCTGTTACAAAAGCAACTTGAGGGCTTCCCTGGTGGCGCAGTGGTTGCGCGTCCGCCTGCCGATGCAGGGGAACCGGGTTCGCGCCCCGGTCCGGGAGGATCCCACATGCCGCGGAGCGGCTGGGCCCGTGAGCCATGGCCGCTGAGCCTGCGCGTCCGGAGCCTGTGCTCCGCAACGGGAGAGGCCGCAGCAGAGGGAGGCCCGCGTACCACAAAAAAAAAAAAAAAAAGCAACTTGGTCTATTTTCTTTCCAATAATGTCCTATACAAGTTGGCATAACTGACCCAAACATGTCTCTTTCTGTCTTGCTCAGAAAGCAGGAATAAATGTCCTTTCTTCTCCGGGGACCAGGAGTTGTGCTGCTTTTTCCCACCTCCCTCTTGCAGAACAGGGTGGAGAAAGCAGAAAGGAGACGCTCAGTGGAAGGCTGTCCCTCTCAACAAAGGAAGCTGAGTCACAGGACAGGTGCCTGTCATACAAAGCCCTTGAAAGAATCTCGGAAAAATCCAGACAAGGACATCCCTGGTGGAGCAGCGGTTAAGAATCCGCCCGCCAGTGCGGGGGACATGGGTTCAAGCCCAGGTCCGGGAAGATTCCACATGCCGCGGAGCAACTGAGCCCGTGCGCCTCAACTGCTGAGCCTGCGCTCTAGTGCCCGTGAGCCACAACTACTGAGCCTGTGTGCCACAACTACTGAAGCCCATGCACCTAGAGCCTGTGCTCCGCAACAAGAGAAGCCACCACAATGAGAAGCCCGCACACCACAACAAAAAGTAGTTCCCGCTCAATGCAACTAGAGAAAAGCCCACGTGCAGCAACAAAGACCCCATGCAGCCAAAAATAAATTAATTAATTAAAAAAAAAATCCAAAGACAAATGCTTTCCCTGTCAGGGTCTCAGCGGCCGTCAGAGGATCCAATTCCCAGCCTGCTCTGTGGGCTTCCTGGGAGGAGCAGGTTGGATCCCTGGATGCAGTCGGCTCCACGTCAATCCTTCATACAAATAATGCCATTCAATCTACTGAACAACTGGCCCAAGTTCATGGGCCAGTCCCTGAACTTGAGAACATGGAGATGAGTGGGACGAGGTCCCTGCTCTCCGAGCCCACAGTCTTGAAGGGGAAAAAAAAGGACAAATCTACAAAGGAAACAAGAAAACATTGGAAGAACTGATTGCTGAAAAAACAAAATGCCCTCGGGAGACTAGGGGTGGGGCAGGTTGATTCAGGGAACTAATCTGAAAAAGGAAGGATTTTCTCAACAGAAATACATAGAAGTCAGTTTCAGGAGAGTCTCACCATGGCCAAGGAGAGACATAAGCAAGTGCTGAGCACAGGTGTTGCAAGGCTACCCAACTGGAGAAAAATCTAGAAGAATGGACTACAGTCAGAGGGGGAAGGGAATGCTGGGCCAAGGAGTTTATACTTTGCTCTGTGAGGACTGATGTGATTTCTGACCAAAGAAATTGCTTTGATTAAAGACACTCTTAAAATATAATAATAATGGGCTTCCCTGGTGGCATGGTGGTTAAGAATCCACCTGCCAATGCAGGGGACACGGGTTCGAGCCCTGGCCCGGGAAGATCCCACATGCTGTGGAGCAACAAAGCCTGTGCGCCACAACTACTGAGCCTGCGTGCCACAAATACTGAAGCCCACCTGTCTAGAGCCCGTGTGCTCCACAACAAGAGAAGCCACCGCAATAAGAAACCTGCGCACCACACTGAAGAGTAGCCCCCGCTCGCCACAACTAGAGAAAGCCTGCGCACAGCAACGAAGACCCAAGACAGCTAAAAATAAATATATTAATTAATTAATTAACTAATAATATTTTTTTTAAAAAAAGACACTTTTAGGGCTTCCCTGGTGGTGCAGTGGTTGAGAGTCCGCCTGCTGATGCAGGGGACACAGGTTTATGCCCCGGTCCAGGAAGATCCCGCATGCCGCAGCTGGGCCCATGAGCCATGGCCGCTGAGCCTGCGCATCCAGAGCCTGTGCTCCGCAGCGGGAGAGGCCGCAGCAGTGAGAGGCCTGCGTACCGCAAAAAAATATTTTAAAATAAATAAATAAATAAATAAAAGACACTCTTAAACATTGCTCAAGAGAGGAATCCTCCCCATGGGCAGGGAGGAATCTATAATAAGGCAGATAAGCACAGTGTGATCAAAACAGCTCTGTACAAAAAGTATCCACATCTTTCTACTCCAACAATTAGAGCCTTAATTTAAAAAACAGATTTTTCAGGGAAAACAAACAGATAAATTTGGTGTCCCTCAAGTGAACTTATTTACAAAACAGAAACAGATTCACAGACATAGAAAACAAACTTACGGATACCAAAGGGGGAAAGGGGATGGGGGAGGGATAAATGAAGAGTTTGGGATTAACAGATACACACTACTATGTATAAAATAGATAACCAACAAGAACCTACTGTATAGCACAGGGAACTATACTCAATATCTTGTAATAACCTATAATGGAAGAGAATATAAAAAAGGAGTATAGGGGCTTCCCTGGTGGCGCAGTGATTGCGCGTCCGCCTGCCGATGCAGGGGAACCGGGCTCACGCCCCGGTCTGGGAGGATCCCACATGCCGCGGAGCGGCTGGGCCCGTGAGCCATGGCCGCTGAGCCTGCGCGTCCGGAGCCTGTGCTCTGCAACGGGAGAGGCCACAGCAGAGGAAGGCCCGCATCCCACAAAAAAAAAAAAAAAAAAAGGAGTATATATATTTATATATATGTATAACTGAATCACTTTACGGTACACCTGAAACTAAGACAACATTGTAAATCAACTATAGTTCGATTTAAAAAAATAAATAAATAAAAATTTGGTGTCCCTTCTATATCTCATTCGTAGAGAAACTGCATTACAAATAACTTCCAGAAGAGAAAAGAAACACAACTCACATCAGATCCAGGGTGGTTTTTAAGGTATAATAGAACAACCCTTCCTCAAAGCATGGTCAACGGTACGTGTTTTATTGGGGCAACTGACCGTTTGACTCTATGAAATAAAACTGAAACTATGATTATGACAGAAGCAAATCACTGTTCTTATAAAAGCTGCTATAAAGGAACAATTATCCTCAAGTTTTAAGTGGAAATATAATCACTTCATCCCACTCATCAATCAAAGACCCACCCTTTAAAAATTGCCATTTGTAAAGGTCGGGCTTAATTGATCAGGATGGAGAAAATTTCATGCTGTCCCACCTTCTTCTTTACCTAAGTGAATTACTAATCGAAACAGTGACCTTCGTCAATCCCCTCTACATACATTTCCTATAAGTGATTTCCCCAGAAATGGCTTAAATGTGCGCCTGATTTTCCCAACCCTTTCTAAATCCTTAGAGCAAGCAGTCTCATAGGCAGACAGGTAGCATGGTGATGGGGAAACTGTAAACGGAATCTTTTTATAACACACAGAATGGAAATTTGAAAGGGACTTCCTACCTCTCACTGATTTTGAAAACAGATGTAAGTCTGGGCAGAAATAGTCATCCTAAAGGGCAGACAGCAGAAGCAAGAAGAACTACAATCCTGTAGCCTGTGGAACAAAAACCACATTCGCAGAAAAAAAGAAATGAAGACACCCTAAGAGACCTTTGGGACAACATTAAATGCAACAACATTCACATCATAGGGGTCCCAGAAGGAGAACAGAGAGAGAGAGGACCCGAGAAAATATTTGAAGAGATTATAGTCGAAAACTTCCCTAACATGGGAAAGGAAATAGCCACCCAAGTCCAGGAAGCGCAGAGTCCCATGCAGGATAAACCCAAGAAGAAACACACCGAGATACATAGTAATCAAATTGGCAAAAATTAAAGACAGAGACAAATTATTGAAAGCAGCAAGGGAAAAACGACAAACAACATACAAGGGAACTCCCATAAGGTTAACAGCTGATTTCTCAGCAGAAACTCTACAAGCCAGAAAGGAGTGGCATGATATACTTAAAGTGATGAAAGGGAAGAACCTACAACCAAGATTACTCTACCCATCAAGGATCTCATTCAGATTCTAAGGAGAAATCAAAAGCCTTACCGACAAGCAAAAGCTAAGAGAATTCAGCACCATCAAACCAGCTCTACAACAAATGCTAAAGGAACT
>NC_041233.1:78962218-78963157 GCF_002837175.3 Physeter macrocephalus
ACAGAATCCAACAACACATTAAAAGGATCATACACCGTGATCAAGTGGGATTTATCCCAGGTACGCAAGGATTCTTCAATATACGCAAATCAATCAATGTGATATACCATATTAACAAACTGAAGAATGAAAACCATATGATCATCTCAATAGATGCAGAAAAAGCTTTTGACAAAATTCAACACCCACTTATGATAAAAACTCTCCCGAAAGTGGGCATAGAGGGAACCTACTTCAACATAATAAAGGCCATATACGACAAACCCACAGCAAACATCATTCTCGATGGTGAAAAACTAAAAGCATTTCCTCTAAGATCAAGAATAAGACAAGGATGTCCTCGCTCACCATTATTATTCAACATAGTTATGGAAGTCCTAGCCATGGCAGTCAGAGAAGAAAAAGAAATAAAAGGAATACAAATTGGAAAAGAAGTAAAACTGTCACTGTTCGCAGATGACATGATACTATACATAGAGAATCCTAAAGATGCCACCAGAAAACTATGAGAGCTAATCAATGAATTTGGTAAAGTTGCAGGATACAAAATTAATGCACAGAAAGCTCTTGCATTCCTATACACTAGTGATGAAAAGTCTGAAAGAGAAATTAAGGAAACACTCCCATTTCCCAATGCAACAAAATGAATAAAATACCTAGGAATAAACCTACCGAGGGAGACAGAAGACCTGTAGGCAGAAATCTATAAGACACTGATGAAAGAAATTAAAGATGATACAAGCAGATGGAGAGATATACCATGTTCTTGGATTGGAAGAATCAATATTGTGAAAATGATTATACTACCCAAAGCAATCTATAGATTCAGTGCAATCCCTATCAAATTACCAGTAGCATTTTTTACAGAACTAGAACAAAAAATCTTAAAATTTGTATGGAGACACAAAAGACCCCGAATAGCCAAAGCAGTCTTGAGGG
>NC_041233.1:78963325-78963841 GCF_002837175.3 Physeter macrocephalus
AAGATCTTTTTTGATCCACCTCCTAGAGTAATGGAAATAAAAACAAAAATAAACAAATGGGACCTAATGAAACTTCAAAGCTTTTGCACAGCAAAGGAAACCATAAACAAGACAAAAAGACAACCCTTAGAATGGGAGAAAATATTTGCAAAAGAATCATCGGAGAAAGGATTAATCTCCAAAATATATAAACAGCTCATGCAGCTCAATATTAAAAAAAAAAACCCAATCCAAAAATGGGCAGAAGACCTAAATAGACATTTCTCCAAAGAAGACATAGATATGGCCAAGAAGCACATAAAAAGCTGCTCAGCATCACTAATTATTGGAGAAATGCAGATCAAAACTACAATGAGGTATCACCTCACACCAGTTAGAATGAACATCATCAGAAAATCTAGAAACAACAAATGCTGGAGAGGGTGTGGAGAAAAGGGAACCCTCTTGCACTGTTGGTGGGAATGTAAATTGATACAGCCACTATGGAGAACAGTATGGAGGTTCCTTAAAAAACTA
>NC_041233.1:78963861-79053315 GCF_002837175.3 Physeter macrocephalus
GGGCTTCCCTGGTGGCGCAGTGGTTGAGAATCCGCCTGCCGATGCAGGGGATGCGGGTTCGTGCCCCGGTCCGGGAAGATCCCACATGCCACGGAGCGGCTGGGCCCGTGAGCCGTGGCCGCTGAGGCTGCGCGTCCGGAGCCTGCGCTCCGCAACGGGAGAGGCCGCAACAGTGAGAGGCCCGCGTACCACAATAAATAAATAAATAAATAAATAAATAAATAAAATGGATGACTAATAAGAATAAAAAATAAATAAATAATAAACATTAAAAAAAAGAAAAGAAATAGTCATCCTTCCTACAATTTTTTTCTCCCTTAGTGTTAGGAGCCTATTAATCATAGTAAACTGAAATTTTACCCTGGCCAAGAAATTTCAAAGGCCTGGACAAGAGGACAATTTTACCATAAGAAATCAACTCTCTGCCCTTCCCACTTCTGGAATTTCCAATGACCGTGGCAGTGAATAGTTGCAATGGGCAAAGGAAGGAAACAAAAATGAAAATTCAGAGATGGCGTTCACTTCAGATTTCCTGCATGAGCGCTCTGAGCTCCAACTGGACCAAATACCTCTGATCTAGCTTCTGTAACAGAGACTGCTACCCACATCACTGAGTTTTAGAGCTGCCCCCTGGACATGGGTGAAGCCTAAACCACCGCTGTCTGAGACCTGAGGAAGTGGAGAGACTTTTCCAAAAATAAAGGACAAATTGAGGGCAAGGTCAGCACTGGCACTGGACCTCAAGTTACACCCCCTTCCCACCCCATGCCCGTGGGTACCTTAGGCTTTGTAGCCCACTCTCTTCCCATTTCACACACTGGATCCTGCACTCATCTCAACTGTTCTCCTGGTTTCTCACATCACCCACCTGTAAATGATGATCACATCGAGATCGATAACCCTGACCTTTCCCTGGATCTCGACACCAAATTTCCAGCTGCTTCACAGACATCTAGAACAGATGGGCTCTCAGATGCAGGGCATCCAAACCCCACAAATTCAGGATGCCCCCACCAGCACCAGCCCTTGAATCCTGAATTTCCTTCCCCGTGGATGGTAGCGCTATTCGCCCAGAAACATCTTTAACTCCTCCCTTATGCAACCACTTGTAAATAATTTTGCCATTTCCCAGTGCTCCAATGGTCCCAGCATCCCCTGCCCCTGCCCTGGCCTAAACCCTATGTCATCACCTTCCTAGACTATCACAGTACAGTTGTCTTCCTAGAACACAGATCAGACCACATATTCCAGCAACTTAAAGATATTTAATGGGTCTCTTTGCCTACTCAGTACAGATTAAAAATAAAGAAGGTTATTTATTTTGCCTCAACACAAGAGAAAAGCATTCTAACAATTCCAGCTGTGTGACCAAGTCATGAGCTACCTTCAAATAGAGTGAGTCCCCTGGCCTTGGGGCTTACTGTGTGGTCGGCCTCCTCTGCAGAGGCTTCCTCACTCCTGCGAGGGCAGGAGGTGGAGGGGTTTCAGATGTCAGGCATCAGGAAGAAATTGGACAAAACGACCTCCATGGCCCCTCTCAAACTTGAGGTTCCATGGGCCTACTTATGCCTTTGGGACATCAGCTTGGTCTGTGGACTCCTTCTGGGAGAACTGCCCTGTTAGCTAGGCACCCATAAGGTTAGATGCCCAGAAGCCAGGTTTCTAACATCTGACCTTGCCTCGGAAGCCGGGATGACTGACTCAGGATGGAGCCTGAGAAGGTTAACTGAAAGACATGGGCTGCATGGAGCCTGAGAAGGTTAACTGAAAGACATGGGCTGCAAGAGTCAGGCACAGATCCCGTTACCGTGGCTCTAAGTGAAGGGCCACGCTCTTGCTACTGGGTCCCACGGAGCCCCCTTGGTTCCTGTACTTTGTGCACCCCGGTGGCCTGTTCTCCTACAAAGTTCACTGGTTTCCTTACAACCGTTCTTCTTTTGTTGTCAATAGTGTGTTTCTGGTCCTCGCAACCCCAAGCCTGACCTAAAACTCTGATCTCTGGGTTTCCCAAAGCCCAGGGGACTGAGAGAGATCTCTTTCTTGCACTGAGCCCTCCTCAGGAGTGTGGGTACAGGAAGTCTAACTCCTGAACCAAACTTCCTTGCTCTTTCCTGAGGGAGCAAGTTGGACCACAGAGAGTTCAAAGGACACAGATGACAGCTCGGGCCAATTTTCACAGAGGAGGTGTGACAGGTCTCCCGCCTGGACCAAACTTTAGTCGGACTCCTCTGAGCCCTCTTCCTGACCAGGCTTCGTCGAGGCCTGCTGCCTTGGCCTGTCAGGCCCGAGCATCCCACTGAGTCCGGTTTTATTCAAATCCTGCTAAGCTGGTTTCACAAGAATCTCCCTGACCTGTGATGTCTAATCGAGTTCTTCCTGGTAACTCTCCATCCGCTGCGTCGCTCATTCCCCCCATCAGCTGTAGGTCCCCAGACGCCTACCGGACTCAGAGTTGAGCTCGGTGCTGCACTGGAATCTCTCCCCTACTTCAGCAGCTCAAATAAAATCTGTCTTGCAGCTTTCAACCAGTGTCCAGTGCAATTTCCCTTTAACAGGTGGGAATGACCTTGTGGGACGATGCGGAGGGCATAAATGTCTCCTCAAGGAGCCAGCCCCCCCACGGAAGCATGGTGCCCCCACATGCACCGACTCCAACAGAGACCATTCTTGACCCGAGTCAGTCTCCTCTGAGAACTCTCTTCCGCAAGGCCACGCTCTTGGGTTCTGTCCTTGGCCCGTTTAGCCCGATTTTCGCAAGAATCCTGCTGGGTCAATTTAGAAGAAATCCCCCCTCCTTGATATCTGATCAAATTCCTCATCCCCCACCTGTCAAGTCACTTCAGCCAAAATTCCCCTTACCCCTGATGTTTCCTCTTAGAAATCTTCCATCCACTGACCCCTTCCCTGCCCCTTGGCTATAAACTCCCATTTTTCCTTGTATTTGGAGTTGAGACCAATCTCTCTCCCCTCCTGTAAGACCCCACTGTTGCAGTCCCTCTGAATAAAATCTGCCTTACCCTCTTTAGCAAGTGTCACGAGTGATTCTTTAGCAACTCCTTGGCTTCAGCCTGAATACCCAAGTTTTAAGACTGCCTCAAAAGGGTTCTTCCAGAATGAGAACTTTGAAAATATAGATAGATCTAAAAGGAAAGAAAGAAATCCAGGAGATACATGGCTTCCTGCGCACCCAGGGTTGCTTGGGCACATTCCCGGCAGCCTGGACCTTTAACCCCTGGTCTCAGGGCCAGCTTGTGCTTGTTTCTAGGTCATTAAACTGCTAACTACCACGTGAGCAGGCGTCCCTGTTGGAAGAGCTGGAGCAGGCCCATTTCAGCTGACCCAGCCCTCAGGAAAAGAAGACAGACACATCCACATGAGGTCACCTGGGCCTGACTGTTCTCCCAGGCACCTCCGAGTGCCCCAAGGAAACGTGGCATTCTTCCCAATGTCCCCAAACTCCCCGTGGGGTGTCAGTGGCCAGTGTGCTTCCTGAGCCTGCTGCCCACACTACCAGAAACTTCTATCTGTGGATTCACATTCTTACTACAAGCAATTTCTGGGCTAGTTTTTTAAAGGATCCAAACTAAAAAGCTGTCACTACTAAAGAATAAGCTTATAAACCATGCTGTGGTGGCTCCACAAAGGATTAACTAGGAAAGCTCCTTTCAAATAATATTTTTGTCTTGGGTCGACTGTGTCAGTTAAGGAAAGGATTTCAGATCCCTGATAGCTTTGATATAGGCAGGTGGTGAGGGGCAATGAAAAGAGAGGCTACAAATGTGTGTGTGTGTGTGTGTGTGTGTGTGTGTGTGTGTGTGTGTAATCCCATACACAGACACATTTATACCAACGCATCAGTCACATTTACAAACTTAAATTCAAATGGAGATTAAAAAATTGAATTTGCTATGTGAAAAACAATTCTTTCAGAATTTTTGCTACAGTCTCTGAATAGAAATATTCTATCAACCCAGCAGTGTTATTACAAGACCATCAGAAATTTGACCTACACCCATATGATTTCTCTCATGAAAGGGAGTAAAAAAAGCTTAGCTTCGTGCCATTTATGTGAACAAACTTAACGAAGTTAGGGACTGGAACCATTCTACAGCTGAGTGCCTATGAACTGAAGCTTCATAAAAAGTGATTTATGAACGCACAGATATCATGCCTATGTTTCAATTGCACTGGCTCCAGCTCTGAGAAGATTCCACATCTGCCCCTGCTCCAAGCTGGCCTAACCCCCGCATGCTCAGTGATCTGGGGTAATCTTGGCTTCTGAAGGCATTACCTAAGGCAACCAATATTTCTTGTGCACTGTTTGTTTTTTCAGAGACGGCCAGCCTAAAAGCCGGTGTGTTTGGAAATTCAAATCAGCTTCAAATCTTGTCGGAGTCACTGAGCTCTCATTCACGTTTGGGGGGAGGACTCGTCTCCAAAAAGCACATTTTTTCACTATTAATAAAAATAAAGGCGAGAGACACCAAATAAAGGCTTCGAGGGAGTGCCACCCGTCAGAGATGAGTTCTTTACCTGCATTTGAAAGACTCTCGTTTCTTTCCCAGGCAGAGTGATCTTTGGGGGATGAGAAAAGCCGACTGTGGATCTGGAAGATAAACAGAAACCTTCCCAGTTTTATATTCTTATTTGCCAGATATATAATCTTCAGTAATGTGTGTTACTGGCTTTAAAAAAAAAAAAAAGTCAAGAAATGTCCCTAGAATCTCTCCTTTCTCCTGAGAAAGGACTGCAGATTGTAATGAATATACTTATTTCCATTTCTCCTGTGTTAACTCTGCCAATGAATACAAGGTGGTTATCTTTTTCCTTTTTTTTTTTTTTTTTTTTCCTGCTTGCGGCTTTTCTGGGTATTGAAGAAAAGTATTATTATTTTTATAGAAGTCGAGTTGATTTACAATATCGTGTTAGTTTCAGGTGCACAGCACACTGATTCAGCTGTGTGTGTGTGTGTGTGTGTGTGTGTGTGTGTGCGCGCGTGTGTGTGTATATACATATATATATATATATACACACACACACACATCTCTTCTTTTTCAGATTCTTTTCCCTTACAGGTTGTTACAAAATACTGAGTAGAGTTCCCTGTGCTGTACAGTAGGTCCTTGCTGGTTATCTATTTTATATACAGTAGTGCGTATGTGTTAATCCCAACCTCCTAATTTATCCCTCTGCGCCCTTGCCCCTTTGGTAACCATCAGTTTGTTTTCTGTATCTGTGAGTCTCCTTCTGTTTTGTGACTAAGTTCATTTGTCAAGGGTCTCTTTCTGATGATTGCAAAATGCACAAGAAGGAAGCAGGGAGGGAGAAAAACTAATCAGTGAACATGGATTTTGCCATGAATTTTGCTAGTAGAGCAAAGAACCACATCTCATATTTCTCTTCTCTCCCGGCAAAGTGCTGAATGGGTGTTGAGCTAAAATTGGACATTTGATAAATATTGATTAATTGATTAATCATGAGCCATCAAATTTCAAAAATTAGCCTTCAAGGCCCAATGAAAATAAGGCTTAACGTATACACAAAAGTGTTCTGCCGTCTGCAGGCATGACTTTCTCTGCCAGGCAACAAAGGTTCATAAGTTTATTCTACAAGCAGTTCGCTGTGCGTGAGTCTTTCGGTTCTGATTTATCAACTTCTAATCAGACTCCAGAGAACCCATTCCTCATGGGGTCTCCCTGCATATGCTCATCATCTCTCCGAATATCCCATGACCTTTCCCCAAAGCTGAAGAACAACTCTTTGGAACCCCCAGTAGTAATCTCATCCTGATTTGAAGAGGCTACACAGTCACGGAGCTGGAGCCAGCCTCTAATTCTGAACCCCGGTAAACTGCTTAGTCCCAGGGGGGGTTAAGCTTTTCGTTGCTCACGTCTCGTTTTTGGCCCCTTCACATGCCCAGCATCTGGGCAACCAGTTTGGGGATAGCAGCGAGGAAGCTGCAAGCAAACAATTCTTCTGTTCCAAGCAGGAGCCTGGCCTCTGAGACCTCAGAGCGAAAGAGAAAGAACGGGGCAGGACCCAGACTGCAGCTGGGCTGAGATGGGGAGAATTAAAGAGTCACATAGCATTTTCTGCCACTTTGCAGGCTCCTCCTCACTGGGCCTAACTCAGCCACTGCCAATTGGTAATATGATTACTCATTATAATAAGCATAAGAAGAACTGCTGACAGCTATTGAGATTTCATATGGGCCAGTGCTGTGCTCTGTCCTTTCCATACATCATCTCATTGAATTCTCACAACTGTTAGAAACATATGCTGCTCTCAGCCCTGCTATGGCAGCTGAGAAAGTCAAAGCTAAGGTCCCCCACTGGGCACCTGGTGACACAGGCAGGATTCAGACCAGGCTTGTCAAACCCAAGCACCTGAGCTTTTAGCCAGCATGTTCCAAATACTGTTACTCTTATAATTCGAAAAGACACATGCACCCCAGTGTTCACAGCAACACTATTTACAATAGCCAAGATGTGCAAGCAACCTAAGTGTCCACTGATGGAAGAATGGATAAAGAAGATGTGGTACATATACACAATGGAATATTACTCAGCCATAAAAAAGAATGAAATAATGCCATTTGCAGCAACATGGATGGACCTAGAGATTCTCGTACTAAGTGAAGTCAGACAGAAAAAGACAAGTATCATTGATATCACTTATATGTGGAATCTAAAAAAATGATACAAATAAACTTATTTACAAAACAGAAATAGACTCACAGACTTAGAGACAAACTTATGGTTACCAAAGGGGAAGTGCCGGGGGGAATAAATTAGGAGTTTGGGATTAACATATACATACTACTATACATAAAATAGATAACCAACAAGGACCTAATGTATAGCACAGGGAACTATACTCAAGATCTTGTAATAACCTACAATGGAAGAGAATCTGAAAAAGAACATATATATATATATATATATATATATAAAAATATATATATATGCAAAACTGAATCACTTTGCTGTATACCTGAAACTAACACAACGTTGCAAATCAACTATGTTTCAATAACATTTTTGAAAAGAAAAAAATTAAAAATTAAAATTGTTATTTTTACTAAGTATTATTGTTTGGCTATTTGACTGTACCTGGCTGTGCTTATATAGCTATCACACTTACATATGTCCTCTTCTCAGACTTAGCATAGACATGCCATAAGAAACACACACGAAAACTTTTCAGGAAGGAAACAAAAGTGCAACACAGTAGACACGAGGATGGAAAGTAATTTAAATCCTAAATTTAGGAGAAGTGAGTTCTCTCTCTGCTGCTTCAACCAGAATCAGTCCCCTGTTCTGGAAGCTATCTGCAGAGGAAGGGGTACAGGGAGACTCTGGTCCAGCAGAGATTTTAAGCTTCCTCTCTCCAGGGTCGTTGTCTTGTATGGCTCTTTTAAGAAAGAGTTTTCTGCGTATTTTTAAAAGTAACTCCATCAAGCCTCACAAGTCAGGTGACCTGGGACCTGACTCAGAATCAGGTCTGCCCAGCAATTCCCCTGTGCACCATGCAACGCTGATAGAGAGCCCAGCCCCAGAGTGTGTGAAGTTACAAGCACTAAAGTGTACTGGTTCCAACCGAGGACAATTTTTCTCTCTCTCGGGTCCCAGTGACTGGCAGTAGATAACAAGCTGACTCCGCCCCACAGACCTCTATAAATGCCTGGCTTCTCCGAAGCCCGGAACCGTCTGGTACAGGTTCTGGGTATTACAGAAACCCAGAATTCCCAACAACAGGGTGATTCAGGAACCTCAGACATCATCTGACCCCGGCTCTCAGTCCACCAGCGACGTCCTGGAGACATGTGGCTTTGGCTCTACTTTCTGTGGGTTGCTAACTGAAATCCCTTCATGCAGAAGGCAGTACTTTCCATCGCCCTTAGGACAGAGAATCAGAAGAGCCCTGTGTAGTCCGCCCCCGCTGATCTCTGTGCGTCACCGGGCACCCCTCTCCTGGCCACATGTGCTGTGTGAGCTTCCCTCATCCCCTCGAATAGAATTCTCCCCGCTACCACAGGGCCTTTGCACCTGTTGTTTCATCTGCACAGCATGTCCTTTCCCTGGTCCTCCTCTGACCCCGCTCGCATGACCTGCTCGTGTGTCCCTCCATATACCACTCTCAAAACTCGGTTTCTGATTTATAAGCTCTTACAGGAGCATTCTTTCCCTTCAGAGCACTCACCTATAAGCACGCACTGACTTGTGTGAACCTACGACCGATGTCTGCTTCTCCCCTAGACTCTAACGCCTCAGAGAATAAAATTATGTTTGCCTCACTTGCCAATGTATCCTGGCTCCTAATAGGGCTAGATGCATAGTAGGCTTTCAATAAATATTTGTTTAAAAAAGGACGGAAGAATTAACCAAGCAATTAATTAACAAAAGCAAAGCTTCCTCCCCAAGTTAAGTTGCACAGTGGCCTTTAGAATCCACTGTTCCATCTCCTCGGAGACCGTGCACCATCAAGGGTCCCCCCGTCCTCTCCGTCTTCAACTTTGCCCTCCTCAATGTTTCTAACTGTGTCCAAACCTTTCTTTTCTATTTCATTTTTTTAATTGAAGTATAGTTGATTTACAAGGTTGTGTTAGTTTCAGGTGTACAGCAAAGTGATTCAGTTATACGTGTGTGTGTAGGTATGTGTGTGTAGATATATTCTTTTATCATATTCTTTTGCATTACGGTTTATTACAGGATATTGGATATAGCTCCCTGTGCTCTACAGTAGGGCCTTGTTCTTTATCTCTTTTATGTACAGTAGTGTGTATCTGCGAATCCCAAACTCCTAGTTTAACCCTCCCCCACTCCTTTCCCCTTTGATAACCGTAAGTTCATTTTCTATGTCTGTGAGTCTGTTTCTGTCTTGTAAATGAGTTCATTTGTATCATGTTGTAGATGCCACCAAAATCTTTCTTAGCTTAAAAACGAAACCAAAAAAATCCCTCCACAAACACACGGTGCCTTCCACCTTTCACCTTCCCGCTGGCCCCAAACCCTGTTGGCCACACTCTGTCCCTCTGCCTCGTGCCCCACCAGGCCTCAGTTTAACACAGCCTCGACTGAGCCACTCTGACCTATGACACGGAAATTCTTCTCGCTATTCTCGCTGTGCTCTCCCGGCCCCACCCACCAGCCCGCTCCAGTGGATGCGCTGTACCAACAGCGCCGGTGGGTTACGTTCCCTCAATATCTCCCCAGTGCATCTCCGCCTCCTCCTCCCCACCGCTTCCATGGGGGGCCTCAGAATTCCTGCCTAGACCGCACATTCCAGCAGCCTCCTCCCTCCACAGCATCACCAGTCATGTTTCTCTAAAGCAAATCTGATTGTGTCCCTCCTCAGCTTAAAACCCTTGGAGGGCTTCCCTGGTGGCGCAGTGGTTGAGAGTCCGCCTGCCGATGCAGGGGGCACGGGTTCGCGCCCCGGTCCAGGAGGATCCCACATGCCGCGGAGCGGCTGGGCCCGTGAGCCACGGCCGCTGAGCCTGCGCGTCCGGAGCCTGTGCTCCGCAACGGGAGAGGCCACAGCAGTGAGAGGCCCACTTACCACACACACACAAAAAAAAAACCCTTGGATTTCTAACTAATTCAAAATATAGTTAAGCGGGGCTGGGAGAGGGATAAATTAGGAGTTTGGGATTAACAGATACACACTACTATATGTAAAACAGAAAACCAACAAGGACCTACTGTACAGCACAGGCAGCTATACTCAATATCTTACAATAACCTATAATGGAAGAGAATATTTAAAAAGAATATATATACTTATATGTGTATGTATAACTGAATCACTTTGTTGTACACCTGAAACTAACACAACATTGTAAATCAATTATATTTCAACAAAAATTTAAAAATATATATAAGTAGTTAAAGTCATAGGCACAAAAGACATTTCTGCAGTCTGATTCATTATGACAAAACACTGGAAGTATCCAAAACATCCTACAGCAGGGACCGGCTTTGTAGGTCAGAGCACATGTGTTAATGTGTCCATTAACATTATAACAATGCTCATAATCCAATCTAGAGTCTCCACATCTGCACATCTGTGGACATAACAACGTATCATGGCAGCCTTGAATGCTACGCCAATGTGGATATTATTTCCTAAGTGACAGGGAAGCTTTGGTGATTTCCGAACAAGGCAAGTCAGTGCCTTATGTTCAGTTATGTGTTAAAGCTTAGTCCTGTGTACACATTAGATTACAGCCTTGTCTCTGGAGCCTTGACTCATGAGCTGAAATTAGCTGCTGCCTGTGTAAGATGCAAAGTTTTGCAACTATATTTTACAAAGCCTAACATGTGATATGTTTATTTTTTAAATTTTAATTCTCTTTATTGTGGTTAACTATACTTCACATAAAATTTAGCACCATAACCATTTTTATTTTTTTTATTTTTTTTATTATTTTTTTTTTTTTTGCAGTACGCGGGCCTCTCACTGTTGTGGCCTCTCCCGTTGCGGAGCACAGGCTCTGGACGCGCAGGCTCAGCGGCCACGGCTCACGGGCCCAGCTGCTCTGCTGCATGTGGGATCTTTCCGGACCAGGGCACGAACCCGTGTCCCCTGCATCGGCAGGCAGACTCTCAACCACTGCGCCACCAGGGAAGCCCCCGTAACCATTTTTAAGTGTATGGTTCACTGGTGTTAAATACATTCACATCATTGTACAACCATCACCAACATCCATCTCCATAATTCTTTTAATCTTGTAAAGCTGAAACTCTATACCCATTAAACAATAGCTCTCCCTTCCCCCACTTCCCAGCCTGTGGCAACCACCATTCTACTTTCTGTCTCTATGATTCTGACTAGTCTAAGTACCTCATACAAGTGGAATCATACAGTATTTGTCTTTTGGTAACTTGCTTATCTCACTTGGCATAATGTCCTCAAGGTTCATCCACGTTGTACCCTATGTCAGAATTTCCTTTTTTTAATTAATTTTTATTGGAGTATAGTTGATTTACAATATCGTGTTAGTTTCTGCTGTACAGCAAAGTGAATCAGTTATACATATACATATATCCACTCTTTTTTACATTCTTTTCCCATATAGGTCATTACAGAGTACTGAGTAGAGTTCCCTGTGCTATACAGTAGGTTCTTGTTAGTCTATTTTATATATAGTAATGTGTATATATATGCCAATTCCTATCTCCCAATTTATCCCTCCCCTCCTTTCCCACTTGGTAACCATAAGTTTGTCCCTTTTTAAGACTGAATAATACGCCATCATATGCATACACCACATTTTGCTTATTCATTCATCTGTCCACAGACACACTTAAGTTGCTTCCATGTTTTAACCTATTGTGAATAATGCTATACAAATGTTGTACAAATATCTCTTTGAGATCTTGCTTTCAATATTTTTGGATATGTACCCAGGAGTGGAATTGCTGAATCATATGACAATTCTATTTTTAAGTTTTTGAGGAACCAACATACTGTTATTCACAGAGGCTGTACGATTTGCATTCCCACCAGCCCTGCACAAGTGTTCTGTCTCCCACCCCCTCACCAACACTTGTTATTTTCTGGGTTGTTTTTTTTTTCATAGTAACCATTCTAATAGGTGTGGGGTAGTTATCTCATTGTAGTTTTCATTTGCATTTTCCCTAACGATTAGAGATGCTGAGCATCTTTTCATGTGCTTATTGACCATTTGTATTTCTTCTTTGGAGAAAGGTTTATTCAAGTCCTTTGCCCATTTTTGAATTGACTTGTTTATTTGTTCTTGAGTTTTAGGAGTTCTCTACATGTTCTGGATATGATTCTCTTCTCAGACATATGACTTGCAAATATTTTCTCCCATTCTGTGGGGTGCCCTTTTACTCTGCTGATATTGCCTTTTGATGCACAAAATTTTAAAATCTTCATAAAGCCCAATTTGCCTATTTTTCTCTTTTGTTGCCTGTGCTCTTTGAGTCATGTCCAAGAAATCATTGCCAAATCCCACGTCTTGACGGTTTTACCCTAAGTTTTCTTCTGAGAGTTTTGTAGTTTTAGGTCTTTGATCCATTTTGAGTTAATTTTTGTACATGGTGTCAGATAAGGATCCAACAAGAGTGATCATTAAGTGGCTCCTCATTCAGCCCGTTCAAGACCTTATCTCCCTTAGGTCTCTGAAGCGCATTATTTAGTGAACAGCAGTGTGTTATTTAGTGGAACAGCAACAGTAATTTACCAAAGCCACACAACAGGAGGAAAGATTTACGATCTCTTTGCCACTTCTGTTCCCAGAGGCTGCTGAGCCTGAGCCTGCTTCAAGCCTGGGGCCACACCAGGAGCTAGCACTGAGGGCTCATCACATGCCAGGCAATTACCTCATTGAATCCTAAGACAACTCAGTGAGAGAAATATAATTATTGTTTCCATTTTACAGAGGTGGACATTAAGGCACAGAAAGGGTATGTAAATTGCCCAAAGTCACACACACCTAGTAAGAAAGTGAAGAAGCCCAGACTGGAACCCAGGCAATTAGGATGACTCCTTGGGAGTAAAAACTATGACTAGGATCAAGCACATTAGCAGAATCATGATACTCAACAATCATGAGAAATGTTCCAGTCTGCAAAGTTCTTTATTATACATCACCTCATTTGGATTCTCCGAAGTCCCTGAGAGGTGGCCAAGAAAACACAGAGGTTTTTTATGCAAAGAAAACAAGACCCACAGAGGGTAAGAGACATAAATGCCCAAGAACAATACAATGGTGGCTCTCGCACCTACACCAGCCTCCTGAGCCTGGTCTGGAGTTCTTCCACATCTCACCTCACCACCTGCCTCCTTACAGAGTCCAACCTACCAGCAGAAATTCTGGGGTCAAACATGACACCAGCTAGGATACTGATCACATTGACAACAAGTTGAGCTATGAAGTCCATCAGGAGCCAGAAGCTGATTTGAACGTTGTGGGTACAATAGTACTGGAACCTTCCATTTGTATAAGACTAAATACAAAACAACTTCCACATTTTCTCACTCGGTCCTCCCAAGTCCTGCCGTAACAGCTGTGCTCTAATGAGCAAATGTCTTATTGTCCTTTGCTGGATTTTTGGTTTACTGACTCTCCCTTCAAGACATCTGAGTACTCACTATGGACCCATAATCCCTTATGTACAATTCTAAAATTCCTGAAGCTCTGAAATATGAGAGTTTTTCTCTCTGAGTTTGTAGAAAGCTAATCTGACAGCAAAACCTTACCTGAACTAACCTGGGGCTATTTATAACATTAATTCATTCCATTTAATGTGAATATTCATACATTTTATTGCAGAAACATCAGTGAGATTAATTACAGGGTGCTACTCAGGTCCCCCTGGGAATGTTATGCAGGATCACCTTTCTGAAATAAAATTAAAAAGTCACCATTGAATTACATTTGGCCCCAAGAGGTCTGGATGGAGAACCGTGGATGGGATGGGTACCACAGATATTTAATGAACTTACCAGCCGCTGGGTTAGTGTTTTCCAAATACCCTTCATGCAGTCCCCATAAGACAGACGTTATCTCTGCTTATAGACACAAACACTGGGGTGCGGAGAGATTCTCTAATTTGTTCTGTCTCACAGAGCTACTTAATGCCAGAGCCAGAACAACTAGAACATCATGTTCTCAGCATTCCCCATACTAGTGTGTGTGTGTGTGTGTGTGTGTGTGTGTGTCTGTGTGTGTCTGTGTGTGTGTCTCTGTGTGTGTGTCTGTGTGTGCTGGGGGGGGGTAGTTAGAGATGGCTTGTGGGCTTTGTAAAGCATGAGCAAGTAAAACAGAGACTGAAACTTCATATACCCCAGGAAATAAGAGAGAGGAGTAAACAGGAATTTCCAGGCCTACATAGAACCCTACCTCCACTTTGCCTCTTCTGGACACCTGTCTGGTTGGCAGAGAAAACAGAGGAGAGATTCTGAAACTACTTATATCCCAAGTTGTCATCGACCAAGAGTGGATTTTGGCTGGCAGGGTCTTCTTTTTAGGGTAATGGCAGATATTGCTTGGAGTCTGCCAACAGAAAAACAGGAAAGAGGGCAACTTCTTCTCAGCATCCCAGTGCCTTCTCCTGGAGATGCTGGAGGTACCACTAAAGGGCAAATAATAAACACAAGGTGGGGATGGTTCCAGGTTGGACCGCCGATGGGTTAACACAGCCTCTTTGGGGTCTGGCATGCACTCTCCATGGCTAATCTAGATGCATGATTGATCTTTGCCAGTGTTGCATGTTTCTATTCAATCTTCTGAACTCTCTTCTGCAACAATAATTAATGTCAGAGCAGTTTATGGATCTACAGTGTATTTTCTGGTTAATGCAACCCTGCACCTATAATAATTCAAAACTGAGATTTATCACTCTGCCACAATTCCATCTTCATGCTTCATCTCTTCATGTTTACATCTGGTTTAGCTTTTTCTAATCTAAAATAAATCAGCATGAAAAGCATTAGATTTTTCATTTAGATTCTCAATTGCCTTTTATTACCGAGATAATATCCCTTATCTGACTGCAAAGTGTGGGACTGTTCCCTTGTTAGGATCTGAAAAAAGATGCTACAGTTCAATCTCTGTGTCTCTCCTTGCTTCTCCTTCACTTTGGTTTTCAAGGGTGGTGTCTGGTGGGGTTCTAGTTTGAAAATGAGACAAATCAGGATGTAAAGAGGATAGATCATTTCAATCATTCCTCCTCTTGTGAGACTCACAGAGGAAGGCCTCCCCTGGCTGCCTAATGAGAAGTGATCTTGGGAGAGTTCACTCTTCATTTCCCCACCAGTGACTTCAGCCCCTGTCTGTTTACAGGGATAAATGGGAGCAGCAATGATGAAACATTTGGCTGGAGACTTTTATGTGAACATCAGGGGTGGGGGGAAAATAACACCATATTATAGGCATGTTAAATACCCAGTTACAAAGTCAGTAAAATTTACCATTGGAAGTGTCCAATTCCATGAGATTAAGTACATTCACCATGTTGAGCAACCATCACCATTCTCCATCTCCAGAGCTTTTTCATCTTCCCAAACTGAAACTCTGTCCCCATTAAACAATGCTTCTCCATTCCCCTCCTCCACCCAGCCCCTGGCAGCCACCATTCCACTTCCTGTCTCTGTGAAATTTAACTATTCCAGGCCCCTCAGAAAAATGAAGTCAAACAACATAATGTCCTTCTGGGCCTGGCTTATCTCAGTCAACACAAGGTCCTCGAGGTTCAGCCATGGTGCAGGTGGGCTGCCTTTCACTCTGTTGACAGGGTCCTTGGATGCACACAGTTTTTCACGCTGACGCAGCCCACCTTAGCCATCTTTTCATTCGTGGCCTGTGCTTTTGGTATTGCCATCTTGGATTTTTTAATGATTTTATCTGTGCGCTTGTGTTTTGTGTATAAACCCCGTGGGATGAGCATGCATGTGAACAGAAGGACGTGTGCCATGCGTGTGTTTGTTGATTTCCTTGCTGCCCCATTCACAGAAGGTGTTCTGGTGCTCCTTGATCACAGAATTCGGGCGAACCGACAATGCATGGGAGTTTAGAGAGATTCAAAGTGAATCAAAGTTAAGCGAATTTGTACCCCAAGATCAACTAAGCAGAAGGATGACAGCCCCGAGAGGCCATGCTTTCCACTGGAACCAGATTTGCTCCAAATGTAGGAAGAAGGCTATAGATTTCTGAAAACCACAAATGCCTGAGCAACTCTATTGAGACAGACTGGGACCTGGGATCTGGGACCCTTTGCTGCAGTGCTTGCACCTGAACAAACATCTTCTCAAGCAACAAAATACAAAGGAACCATAAGGGACTAAAAATAACTGCGTGCATACACAGTTGGGGCAAATTATGGACAAGATACAAAAAGACCAAAAACCCAACGGCCATTTCTGAAGAGCCGGGAGCAAAAGCAGGGTGTTGGGGGCAAAAGCAGGGTACTGCGCATGCCTGCTGCACTCAACACCACCAAACGGGGGGGCGGGGGGGGGCGGGGCAGACCACCTACGCTACCGCTCCAGCCTGACCTCTGGACACACCCCTACCCTCACTCCACATAAGGAACCAGCTCACCCCCCCTTAGGGACCAAGCAAGGGAACACGTTACTTGTTCTCACTCCCCCCTGCTGAAGCAGGGGCCCCAGTAAAGCCTTGCCTGAATTTCTTGTCTGGCCTCTGATCAATTTTGACTGATTACGGAGGCTAAGAACTCTGGTTGGTAACCCTACCATATCTGTTCTTACTCCTCTTGCATCCCTGTGTTAGCCAGCCGCTTACGCTGAAAATAATAGCATAGAAGGAAAGGAGAGATGGGCCCAACCCCAGTCCCCTTTCCTTTTGGTGCTTCCTTACTCATCAGTAAACCAAAGGTAGAGCGTGTTGGTAAAATATGATTACACCAAGGAATGAAATTAAAATCTGAATTGGTTTTTGCAGCGTTTCCGTTGTTCTAGTAAGAATAGATATATGAGACATTTCCCCCAAGAAGACATACAGATGGCCAGCAGGCACATGAAACGATGCTCAACATCACTAATTAGAGAAATGCAAACCAAAATTACGATGAGGTATCATCTCACACTGGTCAGAATGGCCATCATTAAAAAGTCTACAAATAATAAACCCTCCTACACTGTTGGTGGAAATGTAAATTGGTGGAGCCACTATGGAGAACAGTATGGAGGTTCCTTAAAAAACTAAAAATAGGGACTTCTCTGGTGGCGCAGTGGTTAAGAATCCGCCTGCCAATGCAGGGGACACGGGTTCGATCCCTAGTCCAGGAAGATCCCACATGCCGCAGAGCAACTAAGCCCGTGCACCACAACTACTGAGCCTGTGCTCTGGGGCCCGTGCTCTGCATCAAGAGAAGCCACCACAATGAGAAGCCCACGCGCTGCAACAAACAGTAGCCCCGCTTGCCACAACTAGAGAAAGCCGGTACACAGCAACAAAGACCCGATGCAGCCATAAATAAATAAATTAATTAATTAAAACTAAATATAGAGCTACCATATGATCCAGCAATACCACTCGTGGCATATATCCAGAGAAAATTCTAGTTCAAAAAGATACATGCACCCCAATGTTCATAGCAGCACTATTTACAATAGCCAAGACATGGAAGCAAATTACATGTCCATCAACAGATGAATGGATAAAGAAGATGTGGTATATATATACAATGGAATATTCCTTAGCCATAAAAAAGAATGAAATAATGCCATTTGCAGCAATATGGATGGACCAAGAGATTATCATATTAAGTGAAATGAGTCAGAGAAACACAAATATCATGATATCGCTTATATGCGGAATCAAAGAAAAGATACAAATGAACTTATTTACAAAACAGAAATGGACTCACAAACATAGAAAACAAATTTATGGTTACCAAAGGGGGGTACGATAAATTAGGAGTTTGGGATTAACATATACACACTACTATATATAAAATAGGTAAAGGAAAAGGACCTACTGTATGGCACAGGAAACTACTCAATATCTTGTAGTAACCTATAATGAAAAAAAAATCTGAAAAAGAATATATATATATGTATATAACTGAATCACTTTGATGTACACTTGAAACTAACACAACATTGTAAATTAACTATACTTCAAAACATTTTTTTAAAAAAGGAAAATATATGCATGGATGAGATTAAAAATTAAAATTGTATCATTTCAGTAATTCCACAGGTGAGTTAAATGTTTTAATATTTGTGTTAAAACTGAGATCACACAACATAAAGATGAACAGTAAAATTCATGGTAATAATTTAAATTTTTAGTTTTTCTTTACTTACACCAACTAAATAGCAAATAAGAACCATCGTAACAAATCAAGAGCAAGACCGTGGAAGAAAGGAAAAAGACTTACGTTAGAACCTTAAATGACTCTTATTCCTGTTTTTTTTAACATGGGGACCGCATGTTCATTTTGTTCTGGTCCCCTCAAATGACACAGCCAGACCTAAGTGAGTGGCCATTTACTGCAGAACTGTTGCATGGAAAGTCATCGTATTCTTGTGCCCTGTGTCTGAGAGCTGGCATGGTGGCACGCAGGCATCTGGAGCATTTGGAACAAATATCCAGGCATTTGTTCCCGGATATTACATCAACAGCGAGGAGCAAACAGTGTGGATCTGAGCCCTCCGCATCTCCCATGCACCGCGGGCCCCTCTGCATGTCCATCAACCGAGACCCAGTCCCTTTCACACCCCTGGCCTAACCCAGCACCACTGAAAGCAGCTAAGCTGGAGAAGCCAGCAGTGTCCAGAACTCATTAGTGAGGAGCGGAGCACACCTGTAGCTAAAATAATGAGTTTTGTGAAGTTTCTGTAAATGGAGGACTGGATCAGAGGCTCTGAGCCCTCCACAGGGTAGCCGCTTGAGGGCCCACCCTCTCGCCCCTGGTTGCAGTGGCTTTGCTGGGAAGAGGCTTCTTGTTCTCGATACAAAATGGCAAAAGCAACTTGTTGTGTGCTTTAAGAAAATCATGCCCCCATTTTGCCTTCAGCCCTGTTGGTTTCTCTGAAACATGATGATTCCTAAATCCTGGATGTTTTCCAAGATACTCCTTTTTGGAGCTGTCTCCAAGTCTCTTCTGGATGGAGAAGGGATATACATTAGACTCACATAGAGGAAATGAAACAATTTCTCTATTCGGAATTTGACTAATGCAAAGGGGAGTAAATGGAATGACCTCTATTTTGGAGCTTCATTTTGGCAATCTAGAGCTGACGTCTGTCTGTCAATCACTAAAATACGCGTGAATCTGGAAGCGAGCCTAACATATCCAATCAGAGGACGCTCTCTCTGCCACGCCCAAAGTCGTCAAACGTCACTCACTCCGGCCTCAGGTTTTCACCTAAAACACACTTCATGCACTCTTGGTCGTTCGTTCATCCATACATGTATCCCACAATGTTTCTTGAAGGTTGACCTGGTGCTGGGGACACAGTCGTGAGCTAGAACAGATTAGGGGCCCCTTTCCTTATGAAGCTGCTAGACAGAGGTTCACACCTATGTGCCTTCAATTCCAAGGGCTCCTATTATTTCCCTTTTTGCACAGATACAAAATTTTAAATACAGTATTGTAAGCAGAATACTCACATGTATCATACGTCCTCTTTCCTTGGAGTGCGAGCAGAACCTGTGAATACAACGGGCTATCACTTCTACAACTAAGTCATGTTACATGCAAAAGGGTTTTGCAGATTCAGTTAAGGTTGCTAATCAGTTGATGTGGAGTTAATCCAAGGTAGATCATACCAGGTGGGGCTGGCCTAATCAGGTGTGTTTTTTCAAGCAATCAGAGGGATTCAAAGCAACAGAGATTGTCCTGCTGGCCTTGAGGAAGCAAACAAACATGCTGTGAACTGCCTATGGCCGGAGCCACATGACAAGAACCTGAGGACAGCCTCTAGGAGCTGAGCATGTCAGTCAAGAGCCACCATGACAAGGGGGACTTCAGTCCTACAGCCACAAGGAACTGAAAGCTGACGATGACCCGGGATCTTGGAAGAGGACTCTGAGCTGCAGATGAGATCACAGCCACATCTGACACCTTGATTCAGCCTGGAAAGACCCTAAGCAGAGAGGCCAAAACTGTGTAATAATAAATAGGTCTTGTTTTATGCTACCAAGTATACGATCATTTGTTTTGCAGCAGTAGAAGAATAACACAGGTAGTATCTGCCAGATTGTTTTGTTTTTTTCTGATAGCCAATCAGAGCTGAAACTATGTATGAGCCTAAACTAAATTGATATTATCTCAGTCATAAGTAAATAAACAAGTTGCCTCAGTTAATTTATACAGAGTGAGCACTAGGAAACAAACATATTCCTTGGACTGCAGAATGCTGATTGATAATGCTGTGGACCACCATGCTGGGAAACACTGAAATATGTACTGTTTAATGTGACATGGCCCAATCTTGATGATCTGGCCTCTGCCAAGTATACTTGGTATATATATTAATAAAATATACTTGACAAGCAATGCTTTGACATAAGTTCCACTAAATTAGGAAAATTTTTAGCCATTATTTCTTCAAATATTTTTCCTACCCTCACCCCATCCCCACTCTTTCAGAGATTCTAATTATATGTGCCTTGGGTGTCTTGAGATCTCTCCCTCTCTTTTTTTCTCTCTGCAGTTAGAAATTTCACTGATCTTCTCTTCTATAGCATCCAATTTCCTGTTAATCCCATCTAGTGAAATCTCCGTTTCAGATAGTATTAAAGAATCATTTTTTTCTTCTCTATAAGTTCTATTTGGTTTATTTTTATATCAATTACTTCTCTTCCCATTGTGGTAATATCTTCCCTTAAATCCTTGACTTTAAGGGGAAAGAAATATATTTATAATATTTATAAGAGCTTTCTAAAAAGTCCTTGCTTGCTATTCCATCATCTCTCCTATTTATGGATCTGCTTCTATTAATCGTAATTCCTCCTGGTTAAAATCATACTTTCCTGCTTTGTCAAATACCTAGCAAGCTTTATCTGGATGCCAGATATTTTAAATTTTTTATCATTGCTTGATGGATTTTGTTGTAATCTTTTAAGGAATGTTAAACTTTGTTCTGGCCGGCAGTTAAACTACTTGTGAAACAGCTTGATTCTTCAAGAATTGTGTTTTAAATTGCTATAGGATGGACCTAAGACAGCCTTTACTCTAGGGCTGGTTTAGCAGACTTCCAAGGCAGAACCCTTCTAGAATCTCTACTGAATTTACCATACATTCAATGAGGTCTCTACATTCTGGATGGTGGGGAACTTCAATGATCCGTGGCCCTAAGTGAGCACTGAGAATTGTTCACCTGATAGCTTCCCAGTAACTGTTCTTCCCTTGCCAGTTGTTCTTTGGCCTTGTGAAGTTTCACAGCACAGATTGGTTTTCATCTGCAGACTCAAGGGAACCTGAAGGAAATGTCTGGAGCTCTTTCTCTGCCTGGCTCCCTCCTCTCAGGAACTACATCCTGTGAATTCTAGCCGCAGTTCTAGAGATTACTGAGTTCTGTTTAGGTTCTGCCTGCCTGTGCACCACCTAGAAGTTGCCATTCCAGCTGCCTGAAATGTCTTCCCCTTCTCCATTCTTACCCCACATTCTCACCCTCCCTGCTGGTCCTGAGAAACTCCCAATCTCCCGTGAAGCACATGCCCAGAGGTCTCCTCCCCTGTGCAGTCTCGTTGAGTTCTCTGGGTCTACAGCTCTCTGTAGACCCCCTGACTTGGCATTCATTGGCTGCCTCCCCGACCAGATGATGAGAAGGGGCCGGAACCCTGCCTTTTGCAACTCTGTGTCCCCGGCACCAAGCACAGTTCCTGGCACATAGTAGGTCCTTGATACTTTTTATAAAATGATCCAGCCCAATCTTTCCTCTTTTGTCCATCGGCTCCACTAGAAAGGGAAGAGAACTTGGGACAGCAGAAACAGAGGGCACTGAGAACCCATGTGGGACTTAGAAACCAGAAGAAGGTGCTTAATGAAAAAGCCACGGGAAGGAAAGATGCCTAAAGCAGAAGGAGAGAGTCAGTGGGCTCTCTACTGCCTCTTCCCACCTGATTCTGGCATGGTTTAGTTTCTCTAGGACCAGCTCTGAAGTCCCCTAGGTCCCCAGCTATTGCTGTCAGGACAAAAGCTGCGTCCCTCTCTTCTCCCCCAACACCTTGCAAGAAACACAACCGCAGAGGAGGATGTCACTAAGGTAGAAGCTCCCTCCTGCCGCTCCTGTGTCTCTGTGCAGCCTGCATCATCTATCTGGGCCTCGCAGAATTTTCTCTTTGGAAAAACAGGGCTCATGTGCCTCGCACAGCTGTAGTGAGGATCAATGAGGCAATTCAGGGACCAACCAACACAGTCCCCTTTGTTCCATCCCCATCTCAACTCTCCTTGCACAGAGTGGTCCAGCCACTCCGCTCTCTGATCATATCTCCCCCCACACCCCCGCCATGCCCCTTCACACCGGCTTTCTCAACACAGGCAATTCGCACGGGTTTCTTTGTCATTTTCTCTTTGGTTCATGCGGTTGGAAAATATCGGTCTGAAACTTCCAGATCAAGGTTTCAGACCTGTATCAGAATCACCTGGTTTTTATGTTAAAAACAGAGATTTTTGTACTTAGCCATAAAAAAGATGAGATAATGCCACTTGCAGTAATATGGATGGACCTAGAGATTGTCATACTAAGTAAGCAAGTCAGACAAAGACAAGTATCATATGATATCACTTATATGCTGTATCTTTAAAAAAATGATTCAAACGAACTTATTTGCAAAACAGAAACAGACTCACAGACATAGAAAACAAACTTATGGTTACCAAAGGGGAAGGGGGGGTAGGGATAAATTAGGAGTTTGGGATTAGCAGATACAAACTATTATATATAAAATAGATAAACAATAAGGTCCTACTGCATAGCTATATACTGAATATAGGGAACCATATTCAATATCTTATAATGGAAAAGGATACGAAACATATATATATATATATATATGGATAACTGAATCACTTCACTGTACGCCTGAAACTAACACATCGTAAATCAACTATAATTCAATTTTAAAAGAGAACATGTCACTCCTCTGCTTAAAACTCTCCAATGATTTCCCAATGTACTTAAAATAAAATCTAAGAGCTTCAAAATAAAAAAAAAAAGAACCAGAGATTTCTGGACCCCACCCTTTCCCAGAGCCCAGGGGTCTACATTCTTAGAAAGGTCTCTTGAGGATTCTGAAGGACACTAAAGTGTGAGGGCAATTCAATGCTTTATGAGGTGACAAACCCCATTCAGATCCTGGTAGGTGTTCAAGGGAGGGTACAACTTACATGAAAAAATGCCCTGTTAATACTTCCTGACTTAACCCTGGCTTTACCAGGCAGGAATCGGATGTGTGTGAACACACATTCTCAATAATCTCCTGTCAGATGGAATTTGCAGCTCACCACAGGACTGGGTGGGCTCTGAGTAGAATCTGTGCATTCAGCTCAAGGGCAACTCAGTGACTAACCTCTGAATTGCTCCGGGAATGGAGCCAAGGGTATAGGAGGTCATAAGTCCCCGTCCCCTGGCACTTTCAGTGAGGAGAAGCTAGGAAGGGGATGTTCACCCAGTTGAAACAGGACTTCTGGCACAGGGGCAGCATCCTCAAAGCACTGGTCACAGTTAGCTTGGGTCCAATCTTCATGCCATGTTCACCCAGTTGAAACAGGACTTCTGGCACAGGGGCAGCATCCTCAAAGCACTGGTCACAGTTAGCTTGGGCCGCATCTTCATGCCATGGCTCTGCTTCAAAGTTGGGGATGACAGAAAAAGGCACACTGGAACTTGAACACCAACAACGACTCACTTTTACGGAATGCTGCCTCCGTGCCAGGCCCGAGGCTCAGCCTTTATATAGAGCATCTCCCTGATTCCTCCCAGCAGCCCTAGAAGGAAGAGGTCACCATGGTTCCCATGAACACACATGAGGAAACTAAGGCTCAAAGAGGTCAGGAAACTTGCCAAGGTCACTCAGCTATCAAGACCCCAGAAAGACTCCATCCAGTGCCCCGGGTCTTGGTCACACCCCCCCTTTCATCTACCATCTCTCCTGCCTTGGTTTGGCTGACGCAGTCCCCCTCCCCACCCACGAACAATTTCCCGATGGAAGTTGGCCAAAATGATGTCAGATAGGTCTTAGGAGGCTTGGCTGTAAACATTCCAGATCAACTTGTACTTCTTCTTTCATAGACATTCACAGTGCAGTTAACGTGGAGACCTCAGTCACCAGGTGTGCTTCTTGACGTATCAAAACTCATCTCAGACCTCTGACCTCTTGTGCCTCTTCAGGACCTCGCCCCCTGGCGGCCAGCCTCCCACTGGCAGGAGCAGGGAGGGGCTGGTGTGGCAAATGGGCAGCGCTGATTCCCAAGGGCGGTCGCTCCATTTTGGCCTCTTGGATTCCCTCCTCCTGCATCTGGACAGAGGCTACCGGCCATCGCCAATGGATGAGTGTTGAAGCTTCTACGAGATTCCAGGAGGATCACCAAGTACACTCTCAGGTCTTACACATGAGGCAGAGGTTTCTGACCTGGTCATTGGGCGGCAAAGCTAATTGAAATATTTATTGTCCTTTGTGAAATGTCCTCTTCTCAGTCCTGACTCTGGAGGGCTCAGTGCCTTCCCTGCAGCCAGAGCCACCAGCATCTCCCAGGGAAAATACCACTCGGAGGCCAAGTCTTCAGAAAGAAAAGTGAAACTCAGAAGACTCTGATCTGGCTAAGTCTCTTCAGCTTGGTTTGGAAATAGGTAAACTGTTTTGCACCTTTTGATAATTGTGAGAAGACAGGGAATGTTTGTGTCACCTTCTGTTTGGTCTCAGTGACTTCTTTATTCCCTGAATAAAGTTATCTTGAAGCCCAAGCACTTAAAACTTGAGTGCTTTTATTTCATACTACCTAAGGGTTCACTTCAACCACTGGAAAACATTCATCGAAGCCCAGAGTGGCATTTCTCACCTCCAGTGGGACATCAAAACCACTTGGGCAGACACACCTACTTCCAGCCGTGATGGAGCAACCAGACAAAAGCTATGAAGCAACTGTTTCCAGACACTGGGCACAAGAAAAGCGGGCCTAGGAGGGGTAACCAGAGAGGTGAGCCCTACAATTGTCCCCATCTAGAAGCAGTTTCCAGGCTGTGTATTGGGAAGGGGACGCTCGAGAGACCCTGGGGTCTCACTGAGTGGACAGGGCAGGGGTGAGGATTCAGAGAGGCTGAGGTGACTAGAATTTGTGCAGCCAAATACCAAGGAATAGCAAGGAAAGAGAGTTTCTAGCAACCTGCCAGGGGGCCCACCAGTCTTTGGCCAAATACTCATTTGCACATGCTTAAGGGAAAACTGCCTGAAACCAGGAAAAGAACTGCCAGACAGTAGTAAGTTGGACACTTTCAGGACCTCACCCAGAGCTGGAAACAGGGCCAGTTTGTGTTCCCACTGGCCCTGATGGAAAAATCTCACATACATGGGACATTAAGTTGAGTCCTCACAAGGATCATGCCTTAATAGTGGGGCTGAACTATGGCAAACAGTATGGAGGTTCCTCAAAAAACTAAAAATAGAGTTACCATATGATTCATCAATTCCACTCCTGAGCACATATCCAGACAAAACTGTAATTTGAAAAGATACACGCACCCCTATGTCCACAGCAGCGCTATTCACAATAGCCAAGACACGGAAGCAACCTTAACATCCATCGACAGGTGAATATATATATGTGGTACATATATACGATGGAATACTACTCAGCCATAAAAAAGAATGAAATAATGCCATCTGCAGCAACATGGATGGACCTAGAGATTGTCATACTGAGTGAAGTCAGACAGAGAAAGACAAATACCATATGATATCACCAAATACCATATGATAACACTTATACGTGGAATCCAAAATATGACACAAATCCATCTGCGGCAACATGGATGGACCTAGAGATTACCATACTAAGTGAAGTAAGTCAGAAAAAGAAATACAAATACCATATGATAACACTTATACGTGGAATCCAAAATATGACACAAATGAACTTACCTACGAAACAGAAACAGACTCACAGACATAAAGAACAGACTTGTGGTTGCCAAGGGGGAAGGAGGCTGGGGGAGGGATGGAAGGGGAGTTTGGGGTGAGCAGATGCAAGCTCTTATATGTAGAATGGATAAACAACAAGGTCCTACTGTAGAGCACAGGCACCTATACTCAGTATTCTGTGATAAACCACGACGGAAAAGAATATGAAAAAGGATGTATATATATGTATAACTGAATCACTTTTTTGTACAGCAGAAATTAACACAACACTGTAAATCAACTCTACTTGAATAAAATAAACTTTAAAGATTAGTGGGCCTGAATTAGCCCGAGATCAGGGTTCCTCAGCCTCCACACTCCGGACACTTCCGGCTGAGCAGTTCTCTGTTCTGGGCGCAGGGGACTGTCCTGGGCGCTGCAGGATATTTAGCAGCATCCCTGGCCTCTCCCCAGTTGGTACCAGTAGCATCTTTCCTGAGCTGTCACAACCAAAAATGTCTGCAGACATTCCCGAGTATCCTCCGGGGTGTGGGTGAAGGGCAAAATCACCCATGATCGAGAAGCACTGCCCTTGACCAAAATCTGCCGAGGAGTAAGACTCAAAGGATCAAAGTGGTTTCAAGGAATGTAACCTCATGCCAGAACAAAGTTCAATGCTCTTTAAAGGAATACAGCAAAATCAAACACCCACTCTGGGTCACAAGGGCCTTGGCTGGGCCACAGGCATATGTAGCTTGTAAAGGTCACCACGAGAAAACAACCCAAATATCCACCGGCAGATGAACGGATCAAGAGAATGTAATGTATACATACTGGAATATTATTCGGCCTTAAAAAAGAAGGAGACCCTACCATTTGTGACAACATGAATGAAACTAGAGGACGTTATGCTAAGTGAAATTAACCAGTTACAGAAGGACAAATGGCATGATTTGTCCTGCATGACTCCACTCGTATGAAGTATAACAACTAAGCAAATTCATCGAAGCAGAAGATAAAATGGCGGTTGCAGGGGATGGGGGAGAGGGGGGGAGGGTGGAGCTGCTACTCGATGGTATAAGTCTTCAGTTATGCGAGAGGGATAAGCCCTAGAGCTTTCCTATACCACACAGAGCCTATGCTTAACAACGTGGTACTGTTACTTCAAAATACGTTAAGAAGACAGATCTCATGGTAAGTGTTTTTACCACCAAAAAACCAACACGCAAAAGAACACAAGGAAGTTTTTAGCAGTGATGGATATGTTTAGTACCTTGATTGTGGCGACGGTACTACGGGTGCGTGCATATGTCTAAACTCCTCAGAGGGTAGACGTTATCGAAAAGATAGATAAATATAAAAAAATAAAAGTTTGCCATGATTCTTCTATTCAGCCTGAATTAAGCAACACAGCCAAGTCCAAAAAAAAAAAAAAAAAAAAAAAAAAAAAAAAAGGAGGAGTAGGAAGGGGAGATGGAAACGATAGAGGTTTGGGGAAATGTTGAGAAGCACGGCTAAATGGTGATCACCAAATACAGAAACCTTCCCTGGTCCATCTAATGATTCAATGTGTTAGAAACTGTCACCTACGTGAAGACAGACGGGTGAGACTTGGCTGGCATGCCCCAGCCCACGCCTATCATCAGAATGGTCTCCGCGGTCAATTAACAGATATGCCCACTCACATTCCAACTCTGGGAGATGTGAGCACATCTCTGAATTCCACCTGGCTTCCCTTCTAACATCAGGGAAACTGTCCACGCGCTGCTTCATGGGGAATCTCAGAAGGTGGCCGCGCTGTTGACGGCAACCAGAACTGAAATGAAAAGCCATCTCCTTTGCCCACTTATGGTTATTTTGACGTCCGAAATTTATCAGGTATGTCTGCAGGAGGAGAAAGGCTCTGAACATACTGTGGTTTTAATAGTTTGGGGCGTTTTGGAGTCAGCAGGGATCAAGGCTTTGCAAACACGAAGAGCAGGATCTTCGGCCCCCTCCCCACCACCTGCTTCCAGTCCTCGCTGCCTTTCAGATGTGACAGTACATCTGCTTCTCATGCCTATTGCAAGGCAGTTTGAAGCAAGGGAACGAGTATGGCTGGACCATCCCTGGGCCAGAGTTAGGTCTGTCCCAGATGACAGGCAGCATCTCCAAGCATTAACACAGCTCAGGACTAAGGTCACAGTTTTAGAAAAGTGCCCGCCTTAGACTTTAAACTCATCTCAAATACATCTGTTTGTCTTCCTGAGGAGGACTTGAAATCCATAAGGTTTTTACAGAAACAAAATCTCCCAAACTCCCTCTTCCTGGAGAACCAGCCAGCTTCTTTAATCTAACACCTTTGTGCATTGAGAGTTCATCGCAGTGACCTTGCTCATTTTTCACCCCATCAGGTACTTTATGGTTAAAGCCCTGGCAGATTAACCAACGGCCTTGGAGCCTTCGAGAGAGAAGGGGTCACTGGGCCAAGTGTAACAGGACCCAGAGGCTGTTAATTGGGCTCTCGTCAGTTCAGCTTGGAAACTGAGCAAGGAAGCTGCCTTCTTGCTGGGTTTCCTAACCTAAATGGCTGACATGCCCCAGTGGGAATAACACGAAGAACAGTTCAATGGACGTGGAACATTTTAAAGTGAAATGTTTTTGCTACTAAAAGAACAGAGCTCGGAATTCAGAGGGATCCGGGGCGCAGATCCTATCTGAGTTTTCAAACTTGGCCTGCCCTTGAGTGGAGGAAGCAGGCCCTGCCTGGACCGCCTTTGAAATCACAGACAGTGAGGACTGTCCAGCTGACCAGGCTGATTGCTGTGGGTCTCAGACTCACTTGAACATAAGCCTTTAGACTCCAGGTTATACTCAAGCAGCAGGCACACAGCCTCAATTGTTGGCTGTATTTGGAAATGTGGCTTGGGGGGGAATTGAGTCACACAAAAAAAATGCTGTAGCTGCAACTGTCAGTATAATAGATGTTTTTTACAATCTCCTCCAAAGATGCACTTTTCCACACTGTTACCTTCAATGTTGCTATAGGAATATACAAAGCTTTATGCAAACCAAAACAAACAAACAAACAAAAGGAACACAAGAGCTGCTCTTTGCCATTGAGGGTTTTAAAATGGAGCCATGAACACTTTTTAAAAAATGCAAGCTGATATAATTCAACAAGTTTTTCTCTGTCTCTGGAGGACTGAAAAATAACCTCAGTGAAAATGATACAATGATAAAATTCTGTCCCCATCTGATTAATTCCTTGTGAATAATAACATCTCTGGTTTCCTTCAATTATATTCTAATTGCGCACCTCTTGCTCTGGTTGATTGGGCAACGAACCAATGAACAACTATTACTGAATTTAATTAACACCATTATTTCCGTGGCCTTTATATCTCTGTGGTGAACGTGGAAATTCACAATCCCAGGGCCCGCACTGGGAGAAGCCAGCCTTGAACCCTGCAGAACAGGTTCTGACATTGCTCTGGAATAAGAAAGCCCCGTGTGGGGAAAGAAAGACCTGGAGTTTTTGCCAGCATTCACGGGAAGCCTTTCCTAATAACAGCATAAGTATTCAGAAAGGTTGCCTTTCCATAAAACATTAGCAATTTGCATGTTACATTTATCAAAAGGGATGGGTAAGTGAGCTATATGGGAATCAATTACAATGTCATTCATAATTTAGTCCATGTACCATAAAGCAGTGATCAGATTTCATGTGTGTTTATCTTCCGAAGGATAACTGCCTGTGGCTTATTCTAGTTTTAGAATACAAACATGTTTCAGAGTAATGTGTTTATCTCACTTTGACATTCTAAATCTCCCAAGTTCTCCTTTTTCTCCCACAAAAAGTCATTTCTGCTTGAAAATAAGAGCTCACCCTCAAAAAAATACAAGCCCATTCTTACTGGTGTAACTTAAATCATTCTACTTTAACTTCATCAAGGCAAGTCATAGATATTCTCCTGCAAAACCCATCAGGAAACAAACAGGAATTTGTTTTTAAAAATAAATGATTGCAAATTTACAGAGCTAAGAATATTTAACTCCCAGAAATGCACCACAGTTTCTAAAGGTGGATACAAATTATCCAACTGTTTGGTGCACTATTAAATGTTGTAGATGCAGACATGTGTCACCTGTAAATTCGTTATCCACTATGCTCCCGGCCCCTCATATCTCAAAACCTGAAGTAAATTAAGAGATGAGAAAGTCTTTTCCAAATACCTCAGGAAAAACTACAAACCGACGATTTATCAGACCAGATAGAACATCTGACCTGTCTGTTTGATAAGCAACACTCCGTTTCTCTGAACGAGGTGTGTGCCCAAATTCAACCTTACCTCGTATCTGCTGGCTGGCTGCTCAGCTGTCTTCAGGCCTTGATACATATGGATGATACAAACTTTGGCTCTTCTCTGGGAGGGAAACCAGTTCCTCTTCACGAAATCCATGACCATCACATGGTTTTTCAACTCTGTACTAAACGTTTTGATCTGAAAAGTCCGGTGGACGGCTGCTTCCGCGTGGCGGGCAGCATACCCCTTCTGATGAGTTTTTGTAGAAATTCCAGACTGCTGCATGATACGCGGAATCCTGTGACTTCAGCGAGCGCGCCTGGCAAACACAATTTTCTTTGTTTAATCCAGGTATCGAGTGCAGCAGGAGGCACTTGCGAAGTGCCTGGGCTCGACCTCTCCCGGAGTTTTGCAGCTCCAGACCGAGTTGTCCTCGAACCCCAGCTGCAAAGAATATAGGATTTGCACGTGGGAAACTCGAGGGTGACCTTTATGTGCTATAAAAATACTCCTTCTTGTTGCTGTCTGCCCGTCTCCAGCACTTCCACCTGTGTTCTCAGGTCGCTCAAAATCTTCTCTGATTTCAAAGACACATTTCTCTTTCCCTCTGCATTCAAGTGCTGAACACAGGATCCACCTGGTTACCGCGAGGTCCAATATGTTTTTCCGTCTCCAGCCCTTCGAATCCAAATAAATTATTCACGGGGCGCTGTACAAAGGAACCAGGAGTGATAACTGCCGCTTTTTAGAATTCCTGCTTTTTCTTGCCAGGACTGAAAGGAACAAGAACAGACTGCTACTGACACAAAGGGGTGACCTCAGCCCTGGAGAAGATAAGAAACACATTCAAGTGAAAAAGAGAAGTCGAGCACAGAGGCAGTGATGGGTACAAGCTGGCATCAGAGACACAGAGCTCGGTAGGATGTCCTGGTTGCCACTTGGGGGAGTGCCCTGGCTTAGCTGAGGGCTCTGGTCCCCAGCCAACCCTGGGAATCCCCTCACCACCCAGAGCCTCAGTTTCCCCATGAGGAAACTTGGAATAATAATGCCTGCCGCTCACAGCGTTGTTAGGAGGATCAGGTGAACAAAATGGTGAGCAAATAGCATGTAATCGAGTCACATCAGGCACCATTTACAAAGAACAGTTGCATTTTTTTCTGCCCAAATTATGCTGCACACAGTTCTCCTAGGGAAGAACAAATCCGTATCAGCTCTGTTTCTTTTACTTTAACCTTTGTATTCTATTGCTTTTGCTACAAGTTAAGAATGTTGCCTCTAGCCTGAAATATACAGAGAGCTCATTCTCCAGGCTCTGACCTTTATGGGTGTAACACTATTCCATTCATATAGAGATAAAAAGTTGCAAAAAGTTTCAGAACAGAGACTACCTTTTGTCTTGGAGGTTTATAGGAACATCGTGACCAGACCTCGGTGGACAGCTGTGAGAACAAAGGATTCTGACACCAAGAAATCTGCAACAAGCAACCACACTCCCTCCCCTTCTAGTATAAAAGAAGCCTGAATTCTACCTTGGGGAAGGTGGTTCTTTGGAATAAAGTCGCTATTTCTTGCTGAAACAACTCGTCTCTCAATTTATCAGCCTGTCCTGCAGCAAGCAGTACAAGCTTGGACTCGGTAACATTCTCTCTACCATATAATATACAGTAAGTCCCCTACATACGAACTTTCAAGTTGGGAACTTTCAAAAATGCAAACGTGTGTTCGCATGTCCAGTCACGTAAGTTAGTTCACGTGCCTGGCGTACATTGTCACGTGCATGCATCCTCAACAAGTGGTTGTGCTTTTGTGTACTTTACTGTACAGTACTGTATAGAGTCCAATAGTACAGTATCTTTATTTCAAGCTCAGGATGTCCGGAAGCAAGCGTAAAAGCAGCAAGGATGTAGCTGGTACTGTACTGTGCTTTTCAAGGTACTGTACTGTAAGATTTAAAATGTTTTCTTTATTTTTTTGTGTTTGTTTTTTATGTATTATTCGTGTGAAAAGTATTATAAACCTATTATAATACAGTACTATATAGCCGATTGTGTTAGCTGGGTACCTAGGCGAACTTTGTTGGACTTACGAACAAATTGGACTTACGAACGTGCTCTCGGAACGGAACTCATTCACATGTAGGGGACTTACTATAGTGGAGATTTAAAGGATGCTGAAAATTATTGGATTCTGAATTTCAAATCATTCAGAAATGCAGATGATATTACTCCTTTTCACTTCATTTCATGTTTTGGTACTATTACTGTTAACGCAGTCACTGAGAAGTGAGAATTACAAGCCTTTTGGATCAGGGGTCTGGGCCAGGAGAGGGCAGGTGACCAGCACCCCGGGCTATGCTCTGAGCCCACACACAGACCTCTCTTCTGCAGGCAGCCTCCTCCCAGCTTTTGGCAAATATGCACCTTGAAGAGTTCTCCCTCTCCACATGGAAAGCCATGGGGTAGACTGAATGAAGACATGATTCCAAATGACCTTCCTGAAGACAGCGTCAGTCCCTGGCCCAGAACCGAACCCTTCCTGCAGCCGGCGGGAGCTCAGCAAATCGCACTCAGTGGTGCGAGGACTGGGAGGGTGCAATGTTAAACTTGCCCCTTTGGAGGCAATGGGAATGTTGAAGCCGAGAACGAAAACAGAGTAGGAGATAGAAAAGACTTCAGAGGTAATTTAGGCCAACGTTCTCCTGTGAGTGTTAAGACAACAGACCCCCGAGAGATTAAATGCCAAGCCAAGACCATACAATGGAGTTCCCTCTTCCTTAAACAGAATACTGTCCGGTTCTGCCCGTGGTTCTCCCAAGGAGGTCAATGAGAAGGTCAAGACCAACTGATGGCAGTCATGGTTCCCACGGAAACACAGCACAAACGAGATTGATGCCCAGGAGGCATGCTGGACATGCCCCAGGGAGCTGCACGGGGGCGCCATCTTAGATTTGGAAGCTCCCCGAAAAAGACAGGGAAGAAATTCAAGCAATAAAGAAATTAAAATTAAACAAGGACAGCAGAGGAAGAGGGCACCACTTGGCTCTTTGGGGGCTGTGAAGGCCAGTCCTGAGACCCCACAGTGACCATTTGAACCAGCTTTTGCTGGTACCCATCTGTTCCCAACCAGGAACTCCTGCAAACCTGGTTAAAAAAAGAAAAAAAAAAAAAAAAAGGGCCAATCTTTTCCTTCACTGCCGCTTTTTAGAATTCCTGCTTTTTCTTGCCAGGACTGAAAGGAACAAGAACAGACTGCTACTGACACAAAGGGGTGACCTCAGCCCTGGAGAAGATAAGAAACACATTCAAGTGAAAAAGAGAAGTCGAGCACAGAGGCAGTGATGGGTACAAGCTGGCATCAGAGACACAGAGCTCGGTAGGATGTCCTGGTTGCCACTTGGGGGAGTGCCCTGGCTTAGCTGAGGGCTCTGGTCCCCAGCCAACCCTGGGAATCCCCTCACCACCCAGAGCCTCAGTTTCCCCATGAGGAAACTTGGAATAATAATGCCTGCCGCTCACAGCGTTGTTAGGAGGATCAGGTGAACAAAATGGTGAGCAAATAGCATGTAATCGAGTCACATCAGGCACCATTTACAAAGAACAGTTGCATTTTTTTCTGCCCAAATTATGCTGCACACAGTTCTCCTAGGGAAGAACAAATCCGTATCAGCTCTGTTTCTTTTACTTTAACCTTTGTATTCTATTGCTTTTGCTACAAGTTAAGAATGTTGCCTCTAGCCTGAAATATACAGAGAGCTCATTCTCCAGGCTCTGACCTTTATGGGTGTAACACTATTCCATTCATATAGAGATAAAAAGTTGCAAAAAGTTTCAGAACAGAGACTACCTTTTGTCTTGGAGGTTTATAGGAACATCGTGACCAGACCTCGGTGGACAGCTGTGAGAACAAAGGATTCTGACACCAAGAAATCTGCAACAAGCAACCACACTCCCTCCCCTTCTAGTATAAAAGAAGCCTGAATTCTACCTTGGGGAAGGTGGTTCTTTGGAATAAAGTCGCTATTTCTTGCTGAAACAACTCGTCTCTCAATTTATCAGCCTGTCCTGCAGCAAGCAGTACAAGCTTGGACTCGGTAACATTCTCTCTACCATATAATATACAGTAAGTCCCCTACATACGAACTTTCAAGTTGGGAACTTTCAAAAATGCAAACGTGTGTTCGCATGTCCAGTCACGTAAGTTAGTTCACGTGCCTGGCGTACATTGTCACGTGCATGCATCCTCAACAAGTGGTTGTGCTTTTGTGTACTTTACTGTACAGTACTGTATAGAGTCCAATAGTACAGTATCTTTATTTCAAGCTCAGGATGTCCGGAAGCAAGCGTAAAAGCAGCAAGGATGTAGCTGGTACTGTACTGTGCTTTTCAAGGTACTGTACTGTAAGATTTAAAATGTTTTCTTTATTTTTTTGTGTTTGTTTTTTATGTATTATTCGTGTGAAAAGTATTATAAACCTATTATAATACAGTACTATATAGCCGATTGTGTTAGCTGGGTACCTAGGCGAACTTTGTTGGACTTACGAACAAATTGGACTTACGAACGTGCTCTCGGAACGGAACTCATTCACATGTAGGGGACTTACTATAGTGGAGATTTAAAGGATGCTGAAAATTATTGGATTCTGAATTTCAAATCATTCAGAAATGCAGATGATATTACTCCTTTTCACTTCATTTCATGTTTTGGTACTATTACTGTTAACGCAGTCACTGAGAAGTGAGAATTACAAGCCTTTTGGATCAGGGGTCTGGGCCAGGAGAGGGCAGGTGACCAGCACCCCGGGCTATGCTCTGAGCCCACACACAGACCTCTCTTCTGCAGGCTGCCTCCTCCCAGCTTTTGGCAAATATGCACCTTGAAGAGTTCTCCCTCTCCACATGGAAAGCCATGGGGTAGACTGAATGAAGACATGATTCCAAATGACCTTCCTGAAGACAGCGTCAGTCCCTGGCCCAGAACCGAACCCTTCCTGCAGCCGGCGGGAGCTCAGCAAATCGCACTCAGTGGTGCGAGGACTGGGAGGGTGCAATGTTAAACTTGCCCCTTTGGAGGCAATGGGAATGTTGAAGCCGAGAACGAAAACAGAGTAGGAGATAGAAAAGACTTCAGAGGTAATTTAGGCCAACGTTCTCCTGTGAGTGTTAAGACAACAGACCCCCGAGAGATTAAATGCCAAGCCAAGACCATACAATGGAGTTCCCTCTTCCTTAAACAGAATACTGTCCGGTTCTGCCCGTGGTTCTCCCAAGGAGGTCAATGAGAAGGTCAAGACCAACTGATGGCAGTCATGGTTCCCACGGAAACACAGCACAAACGAGATTGATGCCCAGGAGGCATGCTGGACATGCCCCAGGGAGCTGCACGGGGGCGCCATCTTAGATTTGGAAGCTCCCCGAAAAAGACAGGGAAGAAATTCAAGCAATAAAGAAATTAAAATTAAACAAGGACAGCAGAGGAAGAGGGCACCACTTGGCTCTTTGGGGGCTGTGAAGGCCAGTCCTGAGACCCCACAGTGACCATATGAACCAGCTTTTGCTGGTACCCATCTGTTCCCAACCAGGAACTCCTGCAAACCTGGTTAAAAAAAGAAAAAAAAAAAAAAAATAGGCCAAGTCTTTCCTGTCACCACAGCACACCAAAGGACCCTGGGCAACACAGAGGCCAGTGCACTGCCCATCCAACTGCTTTGACTAGCAATGAGAGGTTTGCTGAGGGGTGCTGGCCGCTGGTGAGAGCAGCCTGTCATAGGCCGCGTCAGCCAGCAGTGGCTACGGAGGCTCCTATGATCGTCAAGGCTGACTTTCTCTTCCCTTGACCACAGACAGGGCTGGGCTTTAACCAGCCTTTGCAGCCACCAGGGAAAGCAGTCACGTTGTTACCAAATGCTAGTCCGCGTGCCCGATGCACAGTGAGGCCAAAGGATACCAAAGCGTCAGAGTTTGGAGCAGAGAAAGTTTTGTTGCAGGGCCCCCCGGAAGGAGATGGGCGGCTCATGCCTTTAAAGCTCAAGCTCCTGGAAAGCTTTCAGCAAAGTCCTTTTAGAGGAGAGGCGAGGGAGGGGCGTGGTTAGTTGCAAACTTCTTGGTGTCAGATCCTTTGTTCTTGAGGTCAGGTCACGGTCTGGTCAGGACGCTCCTGTAAATCTCCACCGAAACAAATGTGATTCTCTGTTCTGACAAGAGAGGGAAGGTCCCAAGGCTCGACTTTCACACTCTGAGGTCCAGGCCTGGCCAAAAGGAAGGGGAGCCTGCGGGGGCCGGTTACACCCCCTCCCCCCGGCCCCCGGGAGCCCTCGTCCAGCACCCAGTCCGCGTCCTCCCGTCAATGCCCAGGCCCGGCTGAAGAGGCCACTCCCAGCTGGCGGCGCCCTCAGGGCCAGGTCCCCAGACCCTGCCCAGCCATCATCACCGAGGGAGCCAGGCGCCCAGGACCCCGCCGGCCCTCAGGCTCCTCAGGCCGCCCAAACAGGGGGCCGGGCCCCAAGAACCACGACCCGTGGAGACCACGGCCGCCCCCATGAGGTCTTGGAGGCGGGGATGGGGAGAGTTTCGCGGCCGCCTCAAGGGCTGGGCCCGGCCACCTGCCTGTCCCCAGGCCCCCAGCTCACCTGCCAGCCCGAGGCCGGAGGGCCTGGAGGGCCCCGGGGAGAAGGCCGCCACCACCTCTTGCCTCACTCTCTGCCGTGAAGACCTCGGCCACGGTCCGACCCTGATGGTGGAACGCGACCTCTGACCCCCGCGCTCTGGTCCCATGCTCACGGTCTCCAGGTGACAGCTGAGCGCTGCCAGCTGTGCGCCCGCTCCGCCCAGTACAATCCCCCCGCTTTTCTCGGATACGCCTCAAGTTTGAGGAGAACACGTGGGTATGTTTTGGATAGAGAGGTTAATCGGAAACCCGGCAGAGGAACTGGGTTCTAGGGGGCCTCGGTGTCAGTGTGTCCTTCAGCAGGTCTCGGGAATTCTTGGTCAGTAAGGCTGGTCGGAAACCTCAGGACTGTTGGACTTGATCCCTCATCCTAGGAAGAGGACAGAGGCCCGGAGGGGGCGACGCTTGGTGGAGAGTCAGCGGGATGGAAAGGGCACAGTCAGGGGATGGGGCGCCAAACACAGTAGCATGTGATGACTTACAGACAAGCCCCTCCCCTGCGCTTCAGTTCAGTTATCAACAAGCCCCTGGCGGCTCTGACAGCCCTGAATGTAAGAGTGGGTCAATCCAGGCCGTGCGTGGACATAGCAGAGAGCGGCTTCCCACCCAGGGCCGTCCCCCACCCCAGGGGAGGCAGCAGGCCCCCTGCAGAGAGAGCCTCCTCCTGTCTGGGCCGCTGAGGAAGGGGCTCAGGTCCTTCCAACCAGCCCTGGAACCAGCACTCTCACTCCCAGCGGGGCCACCATCTCCACAGCCCCATCACTGCCCCATCGGGAAGCACAGTCTCCAGGTCAGAAGACTCAGCTCTCTCTGGGGCTCCCAGCACTGGCCCTGCAACCTCGGGTGAACTGCAAACTACCGTTGCCTCGGTCTCCCCATCTGTTTCATAGGGTCACCGTAGTGCCTTCCCCCTTGGGCTTCTGCGGAGATGGAGGGCTGGCACGTGTAAAGGGCTTGGGGCAGCCTGGCACTGGGCGTGTGCTCCACAGACCCAGCTGTAGTCACCCTCAAAAGGCGAAGATTTTCAAAGTGGTAAATTGCCAGACATAGTATGTGAATAATAAGTAAGGAAGATTGTTAAGGAGAAACGGACTGAATGGGACGTCATAAGAGCCCCATTCTAGGACTCCCTCCACCATGCAGTGGTGACCGGAACCAGGGCAGGACAGCCTTGACTTCCCCGAATGCAAAACAGAGATCGCCTCCCCGCCCAGCAGTTTGGTGTGAACATTGTGTCAGGCAGTCAGTGTATGTGAAACTTTGGGACTGACATATACACACCACTATATTTAAAACAGATAACCAACAAGGACCTACTGTGAAGCACAGGGAACTCTGCTCAGTATTCTGTAATGACCTATATGGGAAAAGATTTTGGAAAAGAATGGATGCATGTATATGTATACCTGAATCAATTTACTGTGCACCTGAATAAATAAACTATATATTTAGAAAATTATACTTTCTCTTAGTATCTTTCTACTACTTTCTCCTTTGGCTTCAACTATTTGAGTTTCTGTCACTTGCAACCAACAGAGTTTGGGCTAGTCCTTGAAAGTCCATTATTTTATTAAACAAACACACGTGACGTGCTTCTCGGTGCCGGGCGCTGAACAGGCAGCAGAGACACGCAGGTGAAAGGGACACTTTGCTTCCACAAAGAGTTCACCGCCCAGCAGTGGGACAGACGCCTGACAAGCCGGTCCCCAGAGCACAGGGAGTGCTTCCAATGAGGGAGCTTTGCATCGGCTGATGGAGACCCTGAGAAACCCTCAAGGAGGAAAGGACATTGCAGTCTTGAAGGATGCCTGATGGGCTACCAAACCCCCGTGGCTGAACTTGCACGGACAAAAGTGAACCGTAGGCCTTCACTTTTCACTCTCTGTGCATACATTTTGCCATAAAGTGTCACAGCCAAGAAGGGGAGGCCTTAACTGAAGCCATATTTACTGCAAATAATCATCACTCTTTCTGGAAAACAACTACCTGAATCTTTTGCTGTTTTTTTCTTAAACCAAATACTCAGTCATCTATAAAAGTTAGATCCTTGACCTTATTCATGTCCTGCAGAAGCTCCTACTTAATTTCCCCAAATTGGTCCCTGAGGTAACTAACTAAAGCTGTACCATTGTTAGCAATTGCATTTCAGGGACACCAAATCAACATAAATTAGCCTTGAATGTATCTAGTGTTGAAATATAGGTGAAATTAATCTCTTCTTTCTCCCTTGTCCCTGATACAACATGTAGGGTTGTATAGGATATCCAATGAAGTATTTCAATAATGAATTATTCAAAAAGAAAAGGAACTACAGGTACCTGATGCCAGGAATTTATGCCTATGAATTCTTAGTCTCTTCTCCAATAAGATTAGCATTTGCGACTATGAAAGACATCCTAATTATGCAGTTTCAGAGCTGATTTTCTGCAGGGCCTGTGCAGAACTAAAAGCATTAGGCAACAATAAACACAGATGGCTATGAATTTCTGAATTCATAATTTGATTTCCCTTTTGGGGGAAATGACATTTTTATTTACGGGTGCTTCACTCATCAGGTGGGAGCTGAAGTTTTCTCTCAGAGGCACGGTGCTTGCTGTGAGAGCATCTAAACAATCATCCTTTTAAAACAGATGTGTGAAATTCACAAGGGCTGTAGTAGAAATGATGCAATGTATTTCTCCTCCTCTTAATCCCTACCCGCTGGGGTTCTAAAACAAAACAAACGAATTGAGAATAATATGGCTGATTATGGGATCCTGCACCTTTTAAGGGTAGGAAGAGAATGCAAGTTTGCTTGATGAACCCCATTCCCTTGCAAATCATTCAGCTGTGCTGGGTTTTAGCATCAATGCATGGAAAAGAGGTGATCATTTCAGTGATCAGTTACAGGTTCTCAATGGTTTTCCGTTCAATGGATGAATAAAATGAAAAGGTATCAACTATCTTTTCTCGTATGGTATACTTTTTCTCCCATGACTGGCCTTACGTGCACAAAAGTCAACCGAAGGCCTCCACTTTTCACTTTCCATGCACACATTTTGTCATGAAGCATCAGATCCTGTTTAATCTTCCCAAATTGGTCCCTGGGGTTACTAACTAAAACTGTATACTTTTTTCTCTTCTGTAAATGGAAAAAACTTTTTTTCCGCTTCACTATACAATGTTTGGAAACTACAATAATTTGATGTTTCTCCTAACTTTCCAAGAGGAAGTGGCAAAACCAAGGAGAAATCTGGAGCAGTGGCACCAACCACATTGCCATACTCATCCACAAGATTCATTTTCTCCCCCGTTGCAAGCCTTCAAAAATCATTTACTTTGCACCCGCTGGGTGTTCAGCTCTGGGCCAACTACTCCAATTCCCCGTTCAAAGCCACTTCTCATACTGGTAAAAACCAAAGCAACCCACAACAAGGGAGAGATCACACAGCCCTCCTTCAAACTCATGGGGAGGAATGAGTTATCTGAAGACAACAAATGGCATCTTCATATTTTCTCTGCAATGTCTGAATAGAGTTTGAATGAAGAAAACCTATGACTTTGTTAGAAACTATGTTTGATTTTTAAGTATATATTTTGGCAAGCACGAAGGGGTGGTGAAGATCGTGGTTGAAACTTTAAGGAAATATAAAAATCAATTTGGTATTTACATCCACGGTCAGTTTTACCCAAAAGGAAAACCTTTAGTGTCAGCCACTTGTCACTGTCCTGCCACGAGAAACGGATGCCAGGCCGGGCTGTGGGCAACGAACAACGTGGCGGGGGGAGAAGGGGGTGTTATGGCCTTGCCCCGAGAGAGGACTCCACTCTGCCCAGATTTCCTTCTCACAGATACACTGACTGCCACTCTTTGCCATGTTTCCTTGCTTGTATGAATTAATGAGTGTGTTGAACAAATTCCTGAAATCCAATATTTATCAGGAAAACACCCAACCCCCAGGGGAAACCACAGGCCTAGCACCAGCCGATAGTGTGGCCACTGCCAGCCTCTGGGACTCCCGACCCTGACCCTCCCTCCCATGGGGACAGCAGGTGGGCAGCTGCTCGGGGGGCAACCAGACCCCGCCCTCAGTGCAGAGTGGCAGGCACCTGTGTGGGTGAGGCCTCATCCCAGGCCACAGCTGACACTTACTGACAGAGAGTGGCCTTCCACATGCACCCACTGGCAGTCAGGCCCCTGTCCTGTCCTGGTCAGAGGACGGGCTTTCCTTGAGCCCCCAGAGGACCCCCTTACTGGGTACCAAAGTGGTAACTCCAAGGTTCTCTCCCACTATATAGAGGAAACACAGGTGGCCAATTGGGTCATCCTCACACAGTAAGACCAGCAACCAGTGTGGGCAGTTTCCTGGTTTCCCAAACATCATAAAAAGCAGTTCCACGTAATGATTGTTTTCGCGTGTGTGCGCGCGCGCGCACACACACACACACACACACACACACACACACATCCACAGAAGATGTGTAATAGTCCATGTGCGTTTTCTGAAAATAAAATAGGCCTGGTACAAGTTACCTTTTAGGTCATTTCATATAAATATAAGAATTTTCTTGCCACCTCAGCTGTCCATCAATGAATAAGACCAGAGGCCTGTAAACTATGGCCTGTGGGCCAAATGTGGCCCACAGCCTGCTTTGTAAATAAAGTTTTATTGGCACGTAGCCACCCCCATTTGTGTACGTGTTATCTGCAGCGCCTTTGCTCTTCACAGGGTGGCCAAGTTGAGTGACTGCAGCAGAGACTGTATGGCCTCCAAAGCCAAAAAGATTTGCTATTTGGCCCTTGACAGAAAAGGTTTGCAGCCCCCTGAAACGAGACCTTCTGGGGAGGCAGTGAGCTCACTCTGTAACCGTGAGCCAGAGAGGAGACCCCTGCTTTGACTGTGGCGGGTAGACTAGCCCAGGGTTACCGAACCTCCCTGTGCTACAGAAGCACTGGGCGCTTCTGAAACCACGTACCCTCAGGCCCCACCCGGCCCCTGGATCAGAATCTCCGGATGAGGGGGTGGAGCGGGGGGTCCGGGAAACAGGGCTCAGCTCTCCGGCACCCCCAATGACGACATTTTCCATCACTCTCCGCTCTTTCCCAAGCATTGTCCCACCCACTGCCCTGTTAAGTTCTCACGGCACTGTGAGTGTGAGAGGATTATCTTGATTCCCATTTCACAGAAGAGCAGGCGAGGCCCCTGCTGGTAAGTGACAGAGCCAGGACTCAGACGAAGTGCGGAACCTCTTCCATTGGCCCTGACCACTCCCCGCGACCTCTGAGATCCGCAATCCTATGAAGCCCCCAGTGAAACAGGAAAGTCAGCCCCAAAGACCAAACCCGCTTCTCTAGCCTGTAACCCAGCTGCTGTACATGCCTGGGCTTGGCGCGCCCCGGGAAAGCCGTACGCCCGCCGCCAGGTGTGTGCACCTTGCAGTGAACGGTCCCAGGTGCTGGGCACCAGGCTCGGACCAGCCTAAGACTCTGGCTTTGACTGTGGCTAAGGCTATGGCTGAGAACAGGGCAGCACAGCCCTGCCCCCATGGAATGTGCTGAAAGAGTTAGAGGTGAGGGCAGGGGAGCCCGACCCAGATAATTCTATGGAGGTTTACTCGCCACTGTGACTTGCTAATCACACTCCCACCTGGTCCCCCGTCCCCGTACACCTGCTCAGCTTCCCCTCACTCTACTCTGCCCCCAACTCAGATGCCGTCTTTGGAATGGACCCTCCCAGGCCAAACACCTCCCTTGCCCTACTCGGTCCTTCTTCGTGTTACTTCTTATCCCAACATATGTATTTATGACTGTTTTCTATAGTCTCTCCCTTACCCCCCAAGAATGTGAACTCCAAGAGAGCACGGCGTGGCGCCCCTGGTGGTGGTTCTCAAGTTTGCTTCCTCCTCCCTGCCCCTCCTTCCCTGCCCCCTTTCCACTGCCTAAAGCTCGGATGAACCATAGGGTTATGCCAGGCTGTTATGAACGTGGATGTTGGGGGGTTTGCCCTAAAAGAAGGACTTCCAGGGATTAGACATTCTCGGCAATATCTGGAAAGGCGTGGCTTGGTGTCACATGCAGACCTTGCACCCAAGGCCACGCTTGGAGCCCTCGGACGCTGAGTCGCACGTCTCTTGTGGCGCCATCCAGTCCCCTCCACCCCGTCTCCCTCTTTCTGTGCAGCTCTGGCCAGCTTTGTGCAGGGCCACCTGGGTCAGTGGGGTCAGGGGCTGGCGGATGCCCGGGGACAGGCCTGGGATGTGCTTCCTAAGGCTCATCCACAGGGCTGGTGACGGGCCACCAGCTGCCCAGGGTGCCCACCCCGCAGACCCTCTCCCTGGCCTTGCCGCCTTCTCGGTTTCCCTCCCTGGTTCCTCGCTCATGCCCGCTCCTGGGTACTCATCCCGGGTCAGCCGCTGCAGGCTCTGCCCTCAGGAGAACCCAGCTGGACCCAGTTCCAAATCGCCTGTGGTGTCCCCTTGACACCTCACCTCCAGGTCCCTCAGGGACCTCTCCTGTCCCATCTTTGACCTTGAGATCTGTCCCCCAGGCACTTAGGTGGTGTCCATTCTCCTCTCGGTGGGATGAGTATCAGAATCTCCGCTGGGTCCTCCTAATGTCCAGCTGGCTCAGTGCCCTGCTCAGAACAGAATCCCAGTAACCACTGGCTACGTGTGACAGTGTGGTCACAAATGCATCCACACAGAGGGATAGGGAACGAAGCCTGTGAGTAAGGAGACCGCCAGAGGCCACGAGTCAGCCTTCCTCACAGAATGCTGAGTTAATCACCATTCAGAGTACCTGGTACGACTCAGAGGCCCAGGAACTCTTTCCATGGTCCTGCTTGAGGGTCAGCACCCTTCTCCTGGAGGAATCAGGGTGAAGGGTTGTCAAACACTCAGGCAGGTCACAGAGAGGCTGAATGCCTCGCTATAGGTTCTTCTCTGATTCCAACCTGTCTTCAAGGGGCTGTAAGCCTGAGGAAGTATCACCGAGGTGTCATCTGGAATCCCATGCCGAGAGAGTATAAGGCTATCTCTTATTGATTCAGAACCAGTAAAGGGAAGTGTAGGCCTAGCAGATTTTGCCCCAGTGGGCATCCCTGTGGGGGCATCCCTGTTAGGGCACCAGCAAAACGAACAGACTCCGTAATAGTAAGCTGCTCTTCCTGCCACTTCTCCAGAGTTTGCCAGCATGGGTATCTCCAGCCTTTGTCCGAGCCCCACCTGTGCCCGTGAATGGGTAACTCCCTCACCCTGTTATAGGCGTCTCCCTCTTGGGGCAATAGCTTTCTATTAAGAGGTTTGAATATAATTCAGCAAAGTGCACACCTCTTTAGAACAGGATTTCATTTCCAAGCTGCATTTGAAGTGATCTCAGGCCCGGTAGGAAGCCCACACCCGCCAGATCTCCTCAGGTGTGTTCCCTCTTTTTCTTTTTTTTCTAACACTCAGCTTTAATAGCCTTTTTATTTTTTTTTTTTTTCCATTCTAGTTTACAAGATATATTGAATAGAGTTCCCTGTGCTACACAGTAGGACCTTGTTGTTTACCCAGGTGTGTTCCATCTTGATCACCCGGTGGACTCCCCCTCCCCCTGCCCTCCTCAGCACCTGTCTGAGAGGCCTCCACAGGCCAAGGGTGACAAACAAACTGTAGCATCCTCGCTGACAGGAGATGAAGCCTGCTGGACCAGTCTGGCCAGTGTCTATGTCCAGCACGCACTGTGCTCCGTGCCAGCTTCCTGCGCCCAGGCACCAGGTGTGGGGCAAGGCTACCTCAAGGTGCAAATTCACCCTCTCCCCTTTCTCATGTCCCCAGGTGCTCAGCCTTGGGGCTCTTCACCCTTGGCTGCATCGCCCGGCCTGTGTCCCTGGCCAGCCCATCATCCGAGGGGATGGACCTCGGATTCCATCCCTCGTCCCTGGAGCTGATCACAAAGGGCGCCTCCTCGGGTTTCCCGCACGCTTTCTCCTCCCCATCTTCGGTTTCCTTGCTCCTGCCTTCTGCCTTTGCTAAGGTTTCCCTGTGCTTCTCATCCTACAGTTAACATGCAAATTGGTTGACAGCCCTATTTTTTTTCACTAGACAGACATTTATTTCTCCCTGTTACCCGTTCATCCCTTAGGTTAGCAGAACACAGGACACTGAGGGAAAATAACCCTCTCCGAAGATGGGCTGGAGAAGGAAGAGGGTCTGGTTTTCATCTGGATCGTCCAAAGGGTTTGTCATTCGGCGTCCCACACAAACTCATCGATCAGAACTTTGAGTACACTAACAATGACCAAAAAAGGGAAAGAAAAAAAAAAAAACAAAGAAAACGATTCATTTTATCTTAGGTAGCTGAATTCACAGAAACACTTCCTATTACAATGTGAAATAAGAAGCACCTCCCACAATTTAAGTAATTTCTATCCCAGTCTGAATTTAGACACAAATTATAATACTATGTGATGTTAGCCTAAGTTAACGCGGCAATGAGAGTCCTAAGTGCTTCCTGGCCGTAACAATGGACTCATTGCTCCATAAACAAGAAAACAGCCTCGTTTTGGAGAAATGAAACGAACCGGGAATATAGGGCCAGACCATCCAGTGCCCTTTTCAAAAAGAAGGAAACAGAAAGTCTGAGGGTTTGGTTTGGGGAAGGGGGAGGTTTACATGAAGAATCCACCCTGCCAGCCAATGGCAAAGGCTAAAATAGTTTTCAAAGGTACAACCTGAGTCCTCTGAAGAAAGGAGTGGCAGCCCTTTGGGCGTCTTAGCTAGAAAATGAATAATTCAGAGTCAAGTGCAGGTCCCACTGGGTGGAGCCTCCCGTGGGCCGGTGGCCAGACTTTCCTGCTGCCAGCCCACCGTGTCCCTGCCGAAGCAGATGCTCTTATATCCCGTTGCCCACTCTCCCAGAATTTCAGTGAGACTAGGCCGCCTCTTGCTCAGGCGTTCACTCCATGAACACTTTCTGATGACCAGGCACAGTTCTAAGCAGGAGGAACCCAGGGGTAAGTGAAACACGATCCCTGAATTGTGCACCCTTGGTGGGAAGGTAGAACGGTGCAGACGCTGTGGAAAACAATATGGCGCATCCTTAAATAATTAAACGTGGGATTATCACGTGACCCGGCAATTCCACTTCTGGGTACATTCCCAAAAGAACAGAAAGCAAGGTCTCAAAGAGATATTTGTACACCTCTGTTCATCGCAGCCTTATTCACAACAGCCAAGTGTCCGCTAATGGATGAACAGATAAACAAAATGTGGTCTATCTATATGACGGAATATTACCCGGCCACAAAAAAAAAATGTTCTGACGCGTGCTACAACATGGATGAATCCTGAAGACATCATGCTAAGTGAAATTAGCCAAATACAAAAGGACAACTCTATGACTCCACTTACATGCAGTACCTGGAGCAGTCAGATTCATAGAGATGGAAAGTAGATTGATGGTTGTCAGGGGCCGGGGGAGGGGAGAACGGGGCGCTATTATTTAATGGGTGTGGAGTTGCAGTTTTGCAACATGAAAGAGTTCTGGAGATGTGGGTGGTGGTGACGGGTGCACGACAATGTTAGTGCACTTAATGTCACTGAAGTGTACACGTAAAATGGTTAAGACGGTAACTTTTATGTTATGTATATTTCACCACAGTTAAAAATAATTTAAGAAAGAAACCAAGCATGGTGCCTGCTCTCAAGGCTCCTGAAGTCTGGTGGCCCTGGGACAATGGCCTCCAAACCTGGTCTGGGCACTTGCACAGACATGCTGGTGTCCACAGGGGTGGGGAAAGATTACATCTTTTATGTATGCATACTTTTATCTCATCTTTTTTCAATATCTGTATAGAACACGTTAATACAATAGCTCGTGGTCATAGCTTAGAGGCAAAAATTGGTCCTATATTAGGAGTGCCCTAAACATTCTTCACTGGTGAGGGTGAATGATGGAAAGCCGTCTGGAGCCCCCACCCTGGAGGAAACTTCACAGAACTGGAACTGTTTCCTCCTCGGCGTGGGGTAGAGGTGGCGGCGGGTTGGGACGCATCATCAGTCAGTTGCGTTGGCGGTGACAAGTGGTAGCGGGGCTGTGGCCCTCGTCCACCAGGCCACCAAACTTGTATTAGGAAGGGCAGTTGAGGGTCCAGAAACAATGACCCTGTTCCCCTCCCCTTCCTCCAGTGGGGTCAAGGAGAGTTCAGGTGTTACTCTCTTTGGGGACCTTCCTCTGCTGCTCTGGGGGCTGCTTGTCACTGTTCAAAACTGTGAATGGCCGAGCCTTGCAAAACCATTGCTGTGTCACCTCCGCCTCTGATCTTGGGGCCAAGCTCACCCACTTGCCCCAAAATGAGAGGGTTGGGGGGCTCTCCCTACCAGAATAAGAGCCTTCTATTAGATGTCCCACTGTGGCTGGTCTTCTTACAGCCCCACTCTCAAGGAACTTGGGACAGACTTCTCCAGGACTGGGTGGATGGCACTGTCCAGGGTTGACTTCTTTCCGCTAGTCCTCGGAAGTGTCCTACGGCAGCCCTGCCACTGACCACCCTCTGTCTTGGGTAAATTCCAGTTCCACTCTGGAGGCAGGAGAGTTTGCTGAGGTTTCCAAGGAAGATGCTCATCCCTGGTCTGGGCAGGCCGGGAGCCACTGGCTCCTTGTGCATTGGAGGAGGAGGGGGCTGTGAAGTCTGGAACTTCGATAGCCATCTCTCCCCTGAGGACAAAGCCTGACAGCAGGGAAGCCAGAGTGGATGCACAGACAGCAATCAGGCCCCTGATGACATGGAGTAGCCAAATCAAAGCATCCCTGAAGCCCACCCTGCTCTAGACTGACCAGCTGCACATGCAAACTAATCCCAAACACTGTTTAAACTCGGTTTGAGTTCATGACCCAGTGCATCCTAATTATACAATGGCTCTCTGATTTGGTCCTATTTCATTTTATTTCATCATTTTTTTAAATGAAGTATAGTTAATTCACAATGTTGTGTTAGTTTCAGGGGAAGAGCAAAGTGATTCAGCTATACATATACATACATTCTTTTTCAGATTCTTTTCCATTATAGTTTATTACAAGATATTGAGTAGAGTTCCCTGTGCTATACGGTAGGTCCTTGTGGTTTACCTATTTTATATATAGTAGTGTGCATCTTTCATCCCAAATTCCTCATTTATCTCTCCCCCACACACATTCACTGTGTTAAATTAGAAAACTGGTAACCATAATTTTGTTTTTTATGTCTGTGAGCCTATTACTGTTTTGTAAATAAGTTCGTTTGTATCTTTTTCTAGATTACACATATAAGCAATATCATATGATATTTATCTTTCTCTGTCTGACTTACTTAGTATGATAATCTCTAGGTCCATCCATGTTGCTGTAAACTGGCATTATTTCATTCTTTTTTATGGCTGAGTAATATTCCGTTGTGTGTGTGTATGTATGTATGTGTGAATGTGCATATATACATATATCACATCATCTTTATCCATTCCTCTGTTGATGTGGTCCTATCTCATTTTTATTGCTGACTTTGATAGACCAAGAGATTCTCCTTGGACTTCACTCAACCTGGAGCTATTTCTGGTGGGATATGGATGATGGCTTCTGTGCTCCATTCACTCTCAGGAGCCAATGAGTTCCACCCTTCATCCTGGGGTCTCTGTTCATCCTTTTGACTTCAACACCACTTCTCTCCACACATGGACCCAAGCCCACCCACAAAAGACAAATCACAGGAGGGAGGGACTATACCCTGTGTATTGACTTGGAGCAAAGGGGAGGGACAAGCGCCATGATTTCAACCATCTCTGTTACTCTCACTCAATTCCCCATAGTTGCCTCATTTTCTTCATATCTTACCTGTTTATTAGGGGAAAGAGGGACATGTTTATGTTTTCTTAAATCTCAGCCAATTGTGTTCACAGGATGCTTCCTGCACTGTGATTTTCAATCTGATTAATAGGCTTAAGTCCCATTTTTATTTTATCTTGTCTTGTCCTGCTTTTGTTCTATCAATCATGTCACAATGTAGAAAGGAATCAAAGTAGCATAACAGTAGCTTATTCTTCCCCGATTCATGTATCCCCCGATTCACGTATCCCGATTCATGTATCCCCTGATTCACGTATCCCGATTCACGTATCCCGATTCACGTATCCCCCGATTCACATATCCCAATTCACGTATCCCGATTCACGTATCCCCCGATTCACGCATCCCGATTCAAGTATCCCCCAATTCACGTACCCCGATTCACGTACCCCGATTCACGTATCCCCCGATTCATGTACCCCGACTCACGTATTCCCCGATTCACGTATCCCCCGATTCACGCATCCCGATTCACGTATCCCCCGATTCACGCATCCCGATTCACGTATCCCCCGATTCACGCACCCCGATTCACGTATCCCGATTCACGTATCCCCCGATTCACGTATCCCGATTCACGTATTCATGTATCCCACATTTATCCTGCTGTTGCTCTTTCACCTTATTTCTTTCGAGGATGACGTGAACATGCACATGTGTTAAGTTAGAAAAATACACAACCTTGTAAGAGGGAGCTATCATTTGCATAAAACACTGCCACCTGACAGCTTTGTAAGCAAGCCACTGCAGACATGACAGGGCTTAAACGTGAAGTTCAAGGCTACCTCGCCATACACAGCAGATGTCTTCCAGGAAAACCCAGTGTATGTCAAGAATACTGTAATTGGGTCATTATTGAAATACACAAAAGGATCCAGATTTTTTTTCTTTTTTAGTGAACTGGTCGTGAGTCATTTTCTACAGTTAACAATGCTTATTAAGCTATTAATTATTTGCAAACGTTGCTCCAAGTTTCAGTCGTTGCAATCTTTTCTTAAGCAGGTTGTACTGACTGAGAGCTTCTCTCTCCGTCAGAGAGCTCCTTAAATCACATGACCCCATTGACTGCAGATGATTGGCTAAGAGGTGGAAGCTCGATTCAAGCTTAGCCAATCAAATTTCCTCAGAGAAGCTTTGTCATCGGGGACAAAGAGTATGAGCCAACTAGCTGAGGACTACCGTTTAAGGCTGACCATGCCAGGACCACGTGCAAGGGGATGACCAGAGAAGCTGGGCAGCAGAAAAAAGCAGACTGGCAGTAAAGATGAAAGGGGAGAGAGAGCTGCCAGGGCACCCTGGTCTGGCTGGCCCGTCCTCGCTGTATTTAGGATGCAAGGAATACACTTTTTTTTTTTTTTGTGGTACGCGGGCCTCTCACTGTTGTGGCCTCTCCCGTTGTGGAGCACAGGCTCTGGACGTGCAGGCTCAGCGGCCATGGTTCACGGGCCCAGCCGCTCCGCGACATGTGGGATCTTCCCGGACTGGGGCACGAACCCGTGTCCCCTGCATCGGCAGGCGGACTCTCAACCACTGCGCCACCAGGGAAGCCCAGGAATACACTTTTATTCTGACCACAAATCCCACATTACTGGCACCTACACGAGCAGACGTTTGTACCTTGCAGTCGAGCAGTCACACCGACTAGGATTCATCTGGCTCTGCAGGATGAGCCCAGGGAGCCTCTCATCCAGCCCCTTTCTCAACACCAGAGGCTTCTCCCAGGCCATCAGCTTCCCGTGCCCTGCCTTCCTTTCTTCTTGCTTTCTAATTCACCAGCTGCTCACTTATGAATGGCTTCTGGAGAGGGCTTCAGGGAAACACTGTCCGTGATCTTCGAAGGCGCCCAAGTCCTCATGATGGGAATTTCCAAGTTTTTACACACTCATGCCTTGGATATAACTAATGGAATTTTCAAGTTGAAAGGAACTTTGTATTAAAAGACCACGTGGCCCAAATTTTGCCCGAATTTGCAAAATAATCCTGATTTCAAAGATTCTGTTCAATTTTCAATCGATCGATCATTTTGGTTTCAGAAGATGTTCTTCCGTCTTCTGCTGGGGATCAGAGAGGAAGAATGGACCCAGTAGCTGATCTCAAGGAGCTCTCGAGAAGGTCAAACATATACAGTGGAAGTCTTGTGGAAGGTCAAATATATGCAGTGTGTTAGGATTCTGGGGGTTGCCAATGACAGAAACCCACCTACACCAGGCTGGACAAAGAGAGGAACCCACTGGCTCAAGGAATCCATGAATGGATCAAAGAATCACAGTCCCAGAAAGGCAAGGACTTACTGGGAATCAGGAACAACTGGATTCTCCATCTGGACTCTCCCTCTGCCTTTACCGTGGAGGCTTAGTTTACTTAGTAATGGGTGGGAGGAGATTGTCTCCCAGACAGGATTAGAATAAATATTAAATTCTAAATACCTCAGAGAAGTGCCTAGGATGATGCTCCTAGTAGGAGGTCGATACGTTTCCCTATTTTTCCCCTTATAGGTGCCTCATGGTAATGAAGCCCAAAGAACATACAATTTGTTACCCGACATGCTTTGTGTGGGATGTAATGGAAAACGGACAATGGGAGAAAAGGGAGGAAAAGAAGCGATAAAGGAACTTTTGAGTCACTGGAGAGAACCTTCCAGGCATTTTTGAGTCCAACAGAGATATTCTCTCCTCACAAAAACCAGAGAGGCGTATTCAACCTCTCTGCCTGCCAGGATAGCTGCAGAAATTGTCTCGAAGAAAGCCTTATCACAAAAGAAACCACACCTCCTAAATAATGCACAGATAAGTAACATATTAAAATGGAACATCTAGAGCTAGAAGAATAGAAATGTATTTACAGTGTTTGTGGAACTGAGTCAGAAAATCGCTGTAGAGTCAAGAATGAATTTGGACTCAGAGAGACTGAAAACACCCTGAAATTAGGATATAAGTATTGATTTAAAAATAAGTGAGGGGCAGTGAAGATGGCGTCGAGCAGTGGGACAAAAAACTTGGACTTTTGCTGAAAGTAGGACAAAGATGAACATGAGAAGCCGCCGAGAAGAGGCTCACGGAAGAGGGAGAAAAGAAGGATGGAAAACCAGTGCAGCCAGTCAAGCGAGAGCTTCTCCAGCATAGGGACTACAAGGTGGACCTGGAATCCAAACTCGGGAAGACAACTGTCATTACCAAGACCACCCCACAGTCTGAGATGGGAGGAGGCTACTGCAATGTCTGTGACGGCGTGGTGAAAGCCTCCATCAACTTCCTGGATCACATTAATGGAAAGAAACATCAGTGAAACCTGGGCATGTCTATGCGTGTGGAACTTTCCACTTTGGAGCAGGTGAAGAAATGTTTTGAAGTCAACAAGAAGAAGATGGAAAAGAAGAAGAAGGATTGTGATTTTGAGGAAAGGATGAAGGAACTCAGAGAAGAGGAGGAAAAGGCCAAAGCCTACAAGAAAGAGAAACAGAAGGAGAAGAAAAGGAGGGCCGAGGAGGACTTGACATTTGAGGAGGAGGAGGAGGAGGAGGAGATGGCAGCTGTGATGGGCTCCTCTGGCTTTGGTTCCACCAAGAAGAGTTACTGAGGCTTTCTAGCCTTGGCTTTTTGCCAGGCCTAACTTTGTGTATGTGGGTGTCATTGGGGGGAGGTACTGGGGGAAGTCCTTAAGAATGGCAATGGAGAGGGCTAGAGGGTGGGTGCTTGTGGTTTCCCTCTGCCTTGGGAGAGAGCACAGGATGCAAAGGAATGTGCTGTGGCATGTTCCTTCGGCCTCAGTATTTCACTGGAGACAGAGGACCTCTGATCATGTGAGCTCCTAATGAAGAAAAACCTCTGCTTCTGAGGCTGCTTTCCCGAAACTCCCCCTGCATCTTTTCCTTTTCATCTGTCCATCTCATCTGAGCATCACACATTTATCCTGTGTTCTGCCTTTGTTTTAATTTTTACTCTTGCTTAGCCTACAGCAGAAGGGTTCTCTGGGTCTTCAGTTTCCAGCTGATAGCATAATCCTTGACGGGCCCCTCCTTTCCCCATTTCCCCCCAAACCCGCCCCGTGTTTCTCTGGCCACTGTGCACACGTGTGTACTTCTGCCTGGGTCATTGGTATGTGCGGGTGCGTGTGCATGAAACTGTCACATAGAGGGAGCCTGAACTAGAGCCTCAAGAGCATTGCTGCCTTGGGGACTGGTATTCTCAGCTTCCTCAGAGCATGTAACAGGAAATTAAATGAGATGAGTGTTCGGTGTGGTTTTTGTCTGGTGAGTTTTTTAACTTTTGTTCTTCACATGTAAACTGTTCAGCTTTTCCTATTTGTTTCATTTTCTTGAGGATTACTCTGTTTTTGTCTTCCTTGTAAGCAGGCTCTTGGAAGAACCTGTTCGATGCAAAAGTGAAAAAGGAGAAAACCTCATATGAGAGCTTTTGGGTCTCAGAGGCTGTTCGACATATATAATAAAGGGCATTGACTGGGCCTGTTTCAAAAAAAAATTAGTGAGGACTTCCCTGGTGGCTCAGTGGTTAAGAATCCGCCTGCCAATGCAGGGGACACGCGTTCGAGCCCTGGTCCGGGAGGATCCCACGTGCCGCGGAGCAACTAAGCCTCTGCGCCACAACTACTAAAGCCCGTGCTCCTGGAGCCCGTGCTCCACAACAAGAGAAGCCACCACAATGAGAAGCCGTGCACCACAACGAAGAGTAGCCTCCCGCTCGCCGCAACTAGAGAAAGCCCGGGCATAGCAAGGAAGACCCAATGCAGCCAAAAATAAACAAATAAATTTATTTTAAAATAAAATTAAATAAAAATAAGTGAGCATTCTTAGAGCAACTGCCATGGGCTGATACTGGTTAGTAGATTAGATGTAGACAAACTCAAGGAGACTAAAAGACCCAGGACAAAACTGCTCTCACCATCCCTAGCTGAGGTTTCACCAATACCCTGATGAGGAGAGATCCGAAGGAAATAATCAGAAGTGAGGAAAAAGATATTTTTTAAATGGCAAAGGTGCCGATTATAATATAAAAAAGAAACAACTGAAATTTCCAGGTAAGAAAGCAAATTATTTCAATACCAATTATATAACATAAAATTGTACACACACAGAAAGCGATACAAAGGGAATGTGATAAAATATTACCAGTGGTCGGCTTGTGTGGTGCTACTATATTGGCAATTTGTTCTCGCTGCATTTCTTTTCAGCAATGAATCTGCAGTACTCTTCATTAAAGACAATTTTAGGGAAATGTTTAAAAATGATTTCTCTTACTGCTGAAGAGTGGTACCTGGGAGATCAAACAGATATTTGATGAGAAGCACCTGGAGCATAAATTAGGTGCATACCTGAGCCTTACTGGTATTCAAGGTGCCAAGCAGAGGGCTTAATGGAGAGAAGGTGCCCATCTAATCCTCACAAACCCCCCTGCACAACGGGGGTGTGTGAAGGGTGAGGTGAAGCATGAAAAGTGTGACTCCCTGGTGCGAAGACACAACATGGAGGTGGGCTGGGGTCTGACTCAGAGCCCACCCTCTAGACCTCTAGAGGAGCAAGTCACCCCATCAAAGCTCATCCTGCTCAGTAAGACGCTCCATTAAAACGAACACAAAAGTTGCTCATTTAGTTCTCATAAGGGTCCTGGGGCGGGTGCAGAAACCAAGTCTCAAAGCAGTCGAGCAACCAGACCACAGGTGCACAGCTGGAAAGGGGCAGAGCACAGATGCGGTCCTTCCTTCCCGATTCCCCGTCCCATGGCTGAGATGCCAACTCTGCTCGGCCCACCTCGGTCCAGGGGTTTTCCCAGGAAATGCAGCAGCACGTTCAGCAGGGGATTATGAGGTACTTCCCGGGGGCTAATCACCAGGGCCCCAAAGACCACATCCCTGCCTGAAGGAACACAGATCCCCTGGGATGTGGGCGTGTGCACAATCACGGCATGTGACATGACTGTTACGGTGATAGGTATGAGATTACAAATCTTCCATGGGGCTTCCCTGGTGGCGCAGCGGTTGGGAGTCCGCCTGCCGATGCGGGGGACGCGGGTTCGCGCCCCGGTCCGGGAGGATCCCACGTGCCGCGGAGCGGCCGGGCCCGCGAGCCGTGGCCGCCGAGCCTGCGCGTCCGGAGCCTGTGCTCCGCAACGGGAGAGGCCGCAGCGGTGAGAGGCCCGCGTACCTCCTGGGTCTTCCATGGAAGACCCAGGAGGGTGCCCTAGTGGCCCAGGAGATAAGGAAAGAAGCCAGTTAGTGTCTGTTGTAGGTCTGCATATGGTAATTGATTCTCCTGTTGAATTTGCGGCCTGTGGCCCGCGAATCAGACCGCGGCACTCCTGAGAGGTTCAGCTCGACGCAGAACGCGGAGGTGCATCCTACCTTGATTGACCTCCCATCCTCCCCTGAAATGGGGTTAGCGCCCTGTTGATTGGAACGTCTTTCATCAGCAAATGCACTACAGGCTACATATCATGTATGAGGCTAAGTGGAGACACCAGCTCAGGAGCCAGACTTCCTGGGGACATTCAAACTCCTGACCCTGAGGCCGTGTCCCAGAAGGGCCAACTGCGGCCATCACTCCATCTACCGAGTCAGATTTAGTGACAGCCCACAGTGAGCTGACTCGGACAGTAGAGAGGAAAGAACAGTGAGAAAGGGAGCCGGATCCCTGATTCCAAATTCTGTCACTAATTGGATTCTCTCCCCTCCCTGTATCTCTCACCCTCTTTTCCGCAATCAATGCTCTTGAACGCTAGCCTCGCCGAGTTTTGCGACTGTAATTAGCTTTGGTGCTGGCTGCCTTCTAGGTTGAACACAAGAAAAAACAAAGCATAAAGGAGTTAAGAACTCTCTTGACATCGCACAGCCAGCTCGAGGTGTCCTTCCCATTTATTCCAAATGGAAGGTGTTTGGGGATAATGTTAAATAGGAGCTAAAGACTCCACCCTGAAGACTATTTCCAGGAGTAAAAGCAGAAACTGGTGAAAACTGGTTAAACCAGCAGCTTTAGGAAGCCTGGCCTCTGGGGGACCCAGAGGCCAAAGTGGTACCCTCCTCCCCTTCTCTCCCCTCTCCACCCTTTGGGGGGTGGGTCCCTTTCCCCTGCACATCTTGAACGGAGTCTTCTGTCCACACGGAGTAAAAAGGTCACGAAGAGCCTAGGGGTAGGACAGGAATAAAGACGCAGACCTACTAGAGCATGGACTTGAGGACACGGGGAGGGGGAAGGGTAAGCTGGGACGAAGTGGGGTGGGAGGGAGGGAGACGCAAGAGGCAAGAGATATGGGGATATATGTATATGTATAGCTGATTCACTTTGTTATACAGCAGCAACTAACACACCATTGTAAAGCAATTATACTCCAATAAAGATGTTTAGAAAATAAAAAAATTAAAATTTTAAAAAAACCTAATAAGGAAACTCAGATGTCTGGCTTGATGGGATGAGCGCAGAGTGTGTGATCTGCAAAGCCAGACCCACCAACCAGAGGTCAGGGCCCTGCAGCTCTAGTCCCTGTGGACTGAACAGTTGGAACTTCAGTGTCTTTTAGTAAAACAGAGGCAATGTTTGCCTTACTCACCTTAGATAGTAGCCCATTAAAAATAATTATTAAAAAATAATAGGACAAAAAAATAATAATAATGAGACTTCCCTGGTGGCACAGTGGTTAAGAATCCATCTGCCAACGCAGGGGACACGGGTTCGATCCCTGGTCCGGGAGAATCCCACATGCCGCGGAGCAACTAAGCCCGTGTGCCACAACTACTGAGCCCGCATGCCACAACTACTGAAGCCTGCGTGCCTAGAGCCTGTGCTCTGCAATCTGGCTTGATGGGATGAGCGCAGAGTGTGTGATCTGCAAAGCCAGACCCACCAACCAGAGGTCAGGGCCCTGCAGCTCTAGTCCCTGTGGACTGAACAGTTGGAACTTCAGTGTCTTTTAGTAAAACAGAGGCAATGTTTGCCTTACTCACCTTAGATAGTAGCCCATTAAAAATAATTATTAAAAAATAATAGGACAAAAAAATAATAATAATGAGACTTCCCTGGTGGCACAGTGGTTAAGAATCCATCTGCCAACGCAGGGGACACGGGTTCGATCCCTGGTCCGGGAGAATCCCACATGCCGCGGAGCAACTAAGCCCGTGTGCCACAACTACTGAGCCCGCATGCCACAACTACTGAAGCCTGCGTGCCTAGAGCCTGTGCTCTGCAACAAGAGAAGCCACCGCAATGAGAAGCCCGTGCACCACGACGAAGAGTAGCCCCCGCTCACCGCAACTAGAGAAAGGCCACGCACAGCCAAAAACAAAATTAATTAATTAATAAAAAAAAATCATGATTCTGACACTTGTTACAATGGTAGGGAAGATTTATTCAAGACTATTGCATTAGGAGAGAGACCAGGCTCAAGGGCAAGTTGAGGATTTATAGCCAAGGAACAGAGTGAGAGGCTCAACGGATGGAAAATTCCTAACAGGAGACATCAAGAGTCAGGGGGATTCTTGGGACTTCCTTGGTGGTCCAGTGGTTAAGATTCCATGCTTCCACTGCAGGTGGCATGGGTTCGATCCCTGGTCGGGGAACTAAGACCCTGCATGCCGCGTGGCCAAAAAAAAAAAAAAAAAAAGAGTCAGAGGGATTCTTGCTAAAGGCAAGCCAAGGTGATCAGATATCAAAAATGGTAGATGAGAAGTTTGATCAGATATCAAAAGTAGGGGGTTCTTGCTACGATGGGCTGGGCAGACCAAAGATAGGACAAGAGCCAAAGTCAAGACCTACAGGAAAAGATGTCTCAGAGGAGGGGAAAGTTAGGTCCAGGACAAAGTGTCTGTCAAGCCACAGAATCAAAAAAGATACTCTGTAACCTGCACGTTCGAAAACTGTAACAAACAATTTACACAACTTTTGTTTGTTTGTTTCTATCCCTTATAGACATTGGCTATGAAAATTATTTAGAAATAATTTGTGTTTAATAGCTGGTAAGAAACAACAACAACACAGTTGGCATTTCAAGTCTAATCCAACCAAATACACAATCTTCAGGCTCTGGAAACTCTGAGAAACAAAGAGTTGAGGAGCCAATGACGTTATGACCATCTGGCTAATCTTTTTTCACTACCATCATAGCTAATGGCCAAGCAGTCCATGGACCTCTGGGGGCTGAACCTATCAGGCGTCTGAGTGATGGACCCAGCCAGCTGCCTGTAAGACTCTTGGGATGGTTCCCGCTGCACAGCTGGGATGTAGCACAAAGGGCTGTGCTAATCAATCCTGTACTTCCAGCCTGGGGGAAGACAAAAGTATCAACAGAAACAACTCAGAGAGGAACTTTCTCATCATATATCAAGTCTTTCTAATGATTTTAAAGACTGCTGTTTAATATCTGCCAGGATTTTAGGAGGGGTCTTCAATTTGCTTCACAGATTTGAAAACATTGCCAGGAAAAGAGATCACCTGGCCAGATGGGAGGCTTCTCCTGCCATGCTGCATTTACATGCACTTTTATGCCTCTAGAGAGTTCTACTGTGTGCCCAGAAGTATATCAGCAGATGAACTTAGAAGACCCAGAACCGAGGATTCAGGGAAGCAAGTTAAATCTGACCAAGGGAAGACCACTGGGCTCAACAGTCCAATAAAACACAGTATAGACCAGGCAGATGTGAACGCCGGAGACCTGGACCATTCTCCCTCCGCCCAATAAGCCACATGTTTTCTTTACTTCAGGGCTTCTATCCTCTACCTGCTCAAAGTGAACACCTGTAGATACAGGCCTGCCTGTTGGGGTGTCGTTGGGGAATTCAAAATTGTCATTGACTTTTTGGATGCACCAACACCCATCACCAGCTACCCTTGCAAAAACAAGAAGGAGGAAGTGAGGTCTTATTTCAAACGAAGTCTTCCATGATTCCCCAAACTCAATGCAAACTCTCTGTCTCGCAACCCTCTGATATTCTGTGAGTTTTCTTCCAAGCACGTTTTACTGTTGTTTTGTCCTGTGGTTATTTCTGTCTCACCCACCATATTCCACCACTTTCTCTGAGGACCTATTGAGACCTCTTGAGTCAATCAAGGCAAGGCTTCTACTCATCCTGGACGCGGCCTCACAATCCTCAGTCACTCTCCCAGGCAGACACTGCTGGGGGGCTAGAACTGGCATCAGAAGTAAGTCAATTTGTTGCCATTTTGAGTCTAGACAGGGAGGGTGGGACAGCCTCTTATTGCCCCTGGTTTCTCCCTCCGGAGCTGGATTGAATAGTTTCAGTGCTTCATTTGTTTTAGGTTCTCAAATCATTCACATAAAACAAGTCAGACCCTCTCACCAAAAGCAGACGGAGCTCGGCAAGGCCCTGCTTTGTGAGTCCTAACATTTCTAAGAAGAGAGAATGTAGACGGATCTTGAGGGGCCCACACACCCCTCACTTCTTTCTCACTTCCTCCCTGCATGACATGAGGAACTGCTCTCGTAAGAGGGCATGGATGCCCCACCAGCCACTCCAATCAACTGGTCAATGTGGTCAGCTTTGGGGAGGCTCCTGCCAGAATCCTGCCCTTTGCAGACATCTGATCCTACAGAGTTATGGTCCCTGGGAAACTTCAGATGTGGGTGGGAATAGGGGCGGGGAGCTCTTACTTATTCTAGAGGGTAAAACCAGAGACTTTCAAAGCAAAGTCTCAGCGGTACCTGATGTTCTACCCACCTACACCTGTAAGGATTCCTTCATCTGGGGAAGCCCTGGACTATATAGTGGATGGGAATTCCCCACTGGGAAAAGTCTTCTTCCTTCTGGATGTGAAACATCTGAAAGAGAAAATGTGCTTCTCCCGGGATGGGCATCAGTGCAATACTATTCACAATCCACTGACAGATGCAGGCTGTCTATACCGAATAAACCGGCAGAGGCCAGAGGCCATCGGTCCAATAGAATCAGAGTCACCCGGAAAGGTAAAGACCGGGACAAAAGAGGGATATGCTTTTTGGAATAGTTTTGGGCACTGAAGATTTGATTCTATTAACCTGCTACGTCTAATGAAAGGAAAACCTCTTCAAAAAGAAGCAACACATATTTATATGAAGGGGGGAAAATATATCCCTCTGGAACCCAGCACTAAACACATGTGAAAATGCAATAAGTGGACATAAAAGACACTGCACCACACTCAGCCAGCCATACTACAAAACCAAAATGACACACAGGCGGCAGGTGGGCTCCTGCAGGCCCCCATGCCTGGGTCTCCCGTGTCCTCTAAGTTCTGGAAGCCTGAGGATTGAAGTCTGCTCACAGATTGTCGAGGCCACCTGGCTGTCCCTCACGGCCAGAGGTGACCTGGCTGGAGTGCATCGCCAGGCAAAGCACCAGGAGCCGCCTCGGAGACCATAGATGAAGTCAGACGAGCGGGAATGCAGAGTCTGAGCCAGGTGGGCTTGGAAACTGGGAGCTGGGGGCCGCTCCCAGGGCAGAGGCAGCAGGGCCGGCCAGGGAGGAGGCCGGGGAAGCAGAAGCGCTTACTGCACGGCTGCTGAACCCGCTGGGCTGGCATTTGGTTAAGAGCCCTGTGACCTCCACCTCCTAAGACCAGAGGCTCATGCCTGGGGGCCATTCTGCCCTCCCTGCCCCCGCCCTGGGGAACACTTGGCTGTATCTAGAGACATCTGTGCTTATCGCAGATGCGGAGGACGTGCTATGGCATCTGGTGGGCAGAGGCCAGGGACACAGCCAATCTCCCTACAGTGCACAGGGCATCCCCCAAGAATGAGGTTATCCTGCCCCAAACCTCGACAGTGCTGAGGCCGAGAAGGCCTCCATCAGACCAGCACGGAAGACACTCGAAGTTTCAAATGCAAAGTGGTGCCACACGTGGGAGGTCCCCATCCTCCGAGAATTTCTACTTCAAATCTCAGACCCACCCCCAAAGCTCTGGAAACAACCTGATACTCTCACTCACACCGTGCACGAAGTGACCTGAAAGTCAGAGGGTCCTGAGGCTGGAAGGCTGCCTCCGTTTTACGTTTTACCCACTCTTGGTTTTCTAAGAAGTGTTCCTTTGTAGGGGGGATGATGCCCTGAAGAAAAGCAGTTTAGGAGAAATGAGTTGTTCCCTTCTGTTGCAGTGAAACGGGGAAGCTGCCATTTGACTAAACAGGGGTCATTACCCTTTGAAGGATGGCTTCCCTTTTGTCTGATTCAAACTAGCCATTTTTCATGTAAAATATAAGCTAACCAGGAAATTACATTTCTACTCTTTTATAATACAGATTAGAGAGATGAAGAAAAATCTGCCATAAACAGTAGAAAAAGCCATTACTCAGATGAAGAGCAGCCTGCAGGTGGCCAGTTTGCTGGAGAAGCAAGCCCTGAAATTGGCATAGGGCTCCAGGGGTCATATTCGCGACCTCAGCTGCACATTAGAATCACCTGAGAAGCTTTGGAACGCCCGGTGATCAGGCCAACAGAAGCTCGGAGATGGTTCTCAAACCTGTGCCTCAGAATCACCTGGGGGGCTCATTAAAATTCAGTTTGCTTGTATGTCCACGCCACTCTCTCACTTCGTCCCAGCTTACCCTTCCCCCTCCCCGGGAGGGATAGACACAAGAGGGAGGGGATATGGGGACGTATGTATATGTACAGCTGATTCACTTTGTTATACAGCAGCAACTAACCCACCATTGGAAAGCAATTATACGCCAATAAAGATGTTAAAAAAAAAAATTCAGTTTGCTTTTGCCCCACCCCCAGAGCTTTCAATCTGTACGTCAGAGGTGGAGGCTAGGAATTTTCATTTGTAACAAGTTCCCCCGGGGCTACGGACGCTGCTGGCCCGCGAACCACACTTGGAGAACCACCGCTCCTAGGAGGGGACCCAGGTATCCCCAGGTGTGCAGCCAGCGCTGAGAATCACTGCTCAGGGACCGACTTCACGGAGGGAAGCAGGGAGGAGGAACACTTACGTGGGTCTTTTGTGCCTCTCTGCTTTACCCCGTCAGCGCAGTGCTGAAAAGGCGACTCCCTTAATGAAGAGAGAATGGGAAGGGGAAAATGGTAACTGTAGAGAGACACGGCCTCAACCAAAGATCAAGGTTAACATCACTGGGACGGAGTCACATTGTATCCCTTGCCCCCTAATACGACGTGACAAGGAGGGCACGTGACCCCTCCGGTGTTCGTCCCCCAAATCCGTAACATCAGCCTAATAATGAGAAAACATCAGAGAACCTCAAGCTGAGGGACGTTCTACAACATGGCTAAGAAGCCCTGAGGACTAAGTGCCTCGTGGGATCCTGGATTAGCTCCAGGGACAGAAAGAGGACATCCTGTAGAAACCCTGGAGAAATCCAGATAAGTCTGTAGTTTCATTCACGGCATTGCACCAACGCTGATTCCTCAGTTTTGATGAATGCACCGTGGTTACATAAGATACTAACACTAGGCGAAGCAGGGTGAAGGGAGCCCCCTGCCATCTTCACAACGCTTCTGTGCATTTAAAATTATTTAAGATTAAAAAATCTGAAAAGTGAGAATCCTGGGACTGTAAGATTTTTCTCAACTCCTTTCATAATTTGGAATTTATGAAAAGATCCACAGAAGTGATGCAGATAATTATAGAGCCACCACCATTCTCTAACTCAATTCCCATTGGCTGCTGTTGACAAGGACAAGGTAGGGTGCCTGATAGAATCTGAGGCAGGACATGGGCAAATGTTTTAATTTTAGTCCTGGAGTACTGGTTATTAGGGAAAATGATTACTCCAATACATGACTAAGATAATACGGTGGAGAAATACAGAAATGGCACAATTTGTGAAACGCAGACAGGATGCAAAGAGTCCTGCATTTCTGAGGCCTCACCCAGCCTCAGTTTACCCAGCTACGAAATGAGGGACTGAGACAAGGTATCCTTGAATGTCCGTCCCACTGGCCTGTTCAACAATTCACATGTATATAGGGATTTTTGAATAATCATCTTTTTTTTGAAAGCAAGGCATGCCTATGTCAAACACACTGGGAAATTTGAAGGAACATCCATAATTGTCTTTAAATAACTTTATTGGTGATTTCAGTTTCTTCTTTATAATTTCATGTTATTTTCTCAGTTTTGCAAAAAGTGATATGTCGTGCTTTTAGAAATTAGGGGGAAATGAACTAAAACAAACACACAAACAAATACAGAAATATCAGTGTTTTCAAGACCCATAGAAAGCAAATCACATAGGAGAAGACCACTGATGGCTTGGAATTGCTGATGATACTCTTCTCTGAAAGATATCACAAATTGATAAGATGTGTAAATACGAATGCCTCAAAGCTCAACAAGATGCTAAAAGAAATGAGTTTGTTTTCCACAGTACAGGATTGATTTTTATTTTGCCTCAAAGTCTCAAATTACGCTGTTTTGAATCTATTCTACCAACATGTTGGCAGGCTGTGGATGCGATCAAGAGTTAAAATGCACGATTTGAATCCAGTGTTTTGGAGTATTAAATCAAAACTAAATGGAGACGTCCATGTCTAGTCATGACAGAGGAACTGGTTTCAGATTTCTCCTTTTGTCGAAAGAGCTGTTATGGGCTGAATGCTTGTGTCCTCCCAAAATACGTATGTTGAAGCCGCCCCAAAGTGATGGTGTTTGGAGGTGGGGCCTTTGGGAGGTAACTAGGTTTAGAGGAAGTCGTGAGAATGGAGCCGCCACGATGAGATTAGTGTACACTACTACACAGTGCACATAAAACAGATAACCAACAAGCACCTGCTGTATAGCACAGGGAATTCGACTCAATATTTGTAATGACCTGTAAGGGAAAAAAATCTGAAAAAGAATAGATGTATATATACATAAATAACTGAATCTCTGTGCTCTACATCTGAAACTAACACAGCATTGCAAAGCAACCATACTTCAATTAAAAATATATCATTTAAAAAAAACTGGGCTTCCCTGGTGGCACAGTGGTTGAGAGTCTGCCTGCCGCAGGGGACACGGGTTCGTGCCCCGGTCCGGGAGGATCCCACATGCCGCAGAGCGGCTGGGCCCGTGAGCCATGGCCACTGAGCCTGCGCGTCCGGAGCCTGTGCTCCGCAGCGGGAGAGGCCACGCAGTGAGAGGCCTGCGTGGCGCAAAAACAAACAAACAAACAAAACAAAATAACCAAAAAAAAAAAACAAAGATAACCATAAACAAATGGGGACAAAATGTAAACAGTGGGTGAATCTTGATAGAGAGATATTGGGATTTTTTATGCAAATTTCTGCAACTTTTCTCTAAGTTTGAAACCACACAAAACACAAGGTTACTAAAGAACTTGTCACTGAAGGGAACAGGAGCTTCCCTCATAAGCATGATTTCAGCCCACCAGTCTCACCCTCTGAGCCATGTCTCGCTTCCACCAGTGGGGCATGGTGCCCACAGACGGCCAGTTGCTTGGGATGATCCAATGTGGAATTAAACACTCGCCGGACATGATATACCCCGTGAACGAGCCCAGGTGAGTAATCAAGGGCGAACGAACGCTAACATTCTCTCCCCGAATCCTGCACATTGACCCTCTGAGCAGGAAAGTTCCACTTCCTGGTCACCCACATCACTGGTCCATACTCTGGGCACTTAGCCTGTGACATACTGAGATATCAGGGGTGAAAAATCTTTGTAAACTTTGAACTTTATCAAGAACACCATTTTAAGTAGCTGATGTTTAAGGGAATTGCTAGAAAGACATGTTCAGGCAGCCCATCCATCCCCTGAGCTCTTCCAAGCTTCACCCCTGCATCAGGTCAGCTTATCAGGGACTTGCACACCTGGTCATTGTTTTGGCCACTGTGATGGGTTAAAAATGGCTACCCATTCCTTGCTATTTCTCCCATCAAGCAGTGGAGTCAATTTCCCATTCCCTTGAATCTGGGCTAGCCCGGTGATCTGGTTTGACCAATAGAATGCAGAGAAAGTAGCACTGTGAAACTTCCAAGGCTGGACCTTGGAATGTCTACATATCTAAAGATGTCCACAGCTTCCCCTTCACTGTTAGAATGGTTCTCCTGGCACCCAGCAGCCTTGTTATGAGAACCGAGGCATCTCAGTTGACAGCCCAGCTGAGCTCCCAGCTGACAGCCCCAGCACCACCAGCAGCCGTGCGAGGGAGCCGTGTTGGATGCTCAGCTCAGCCAAGCTCAGCGAGGATGCAGCCCCAGCAGATGCTACATCACCACTGCCCAGCTGAACCCAATCAACCGGCAGACTCAGGAGAGATAAATCATGGTCGTTGTGTCAAGTCACTAAGTTTGGGGTGTTTTAATGCAGCAATAAATACCTGAAACACTTCCCGCACCCGCACACCTTTTGTGGTATCTTTCACTGAAATGCACTTTGGTTTTGGCTCACCTGCTTGCATTAAGGGACTCGATATGAAACTGGCGTTCATACAAAGGTCATTACTGTCTCCACTAGAGCTCTTCCGGGGACAAAGTTTGCATCAACCAACACTATTGCTGTGAGGACCCAGAGCAGAAATTCTCAAGTGTCAGCCGTAAGTGTCTGAGCATCTGCCAAACAACTCACCTGTATTTATCTTACTGCTAGTGTGAATTTTGTCACTGACCCTGTTTCTCTCTTTGCTTTGTGAGCTAGGAAGCTCGAGCTGAGTTTGTGAACCACCTCAGTCAGCAATGAACTAACCCTCTGGCTTCATTTCTTCCTACCTAAAATTTTCTTTTTCCTGTTTACAGCTACTTATTCCAGCATCGTGTATTACTTACATTTAGGGAAGTTACATCAAATTCTTTGCTGTCTGAGGCAAAATATACATAAAATATGGAGAAAACACGGGTAAATAAACATCACAATGTAAACTTCCAAATTTGCCGTTCCCCTTTTTTCTGTAAATGTCACAAAGTGACATTAACATAAGGATACAGAAAATGAATTATGTCTTGTCCACCATGAGGGGCAGAAAAAGGAATTCTATGATCCTGTTTGTAAACTTGCTGCCAAGGGCTTCCCTGTTGGCGCAGTGGTTGGGAGTCCGCCTGCCAGTGCAGGGGACACGGGTTCGTGCCCCAGTCCGGGAAGATCCCACATGCCGCGAAGCGGCTGGGCCCGTGAGCCATGGCCGCTGAGCCTGCGCGTCCGGAGCCTGTGCTCCGCAACGGGAGAGGCCGCAACAGTGAGAGGCCCGCGTACCGCAAAAAAAAAAAAAAAAAAAAAAAAAAAACTTGCTGCCAAGATCATCATTCTCAAACTCTGATACGTTACTCCACAAGTTAAGAAACTTCAGTGATACAAGGTGCAGTGGACAGAATGATGGCCCCAAGGATGGTCACCTCCACATCCTCAGCACCTTTGAATATGTTAGGTTACATTGCAAAGGGAATTAAGGTGGCAGATGGAACTAATTTTGCTAATGATCTGATGTTAAAATAGGGAAACCATCCTGGATTGCTTGCATGAGCCCAATATAATCACAAAAGACCTTAAAAGTAGAAAAGAGCACCAGAGAGACGCAGCTTGAGGTTGCGACCCTCTGTCGCTGACTTTGAAGATGGAGGAAGGGGCCAGGAGGAAAGTGGGCGCCTCTAGAAGCTGGAAAAGGAAAAAAAAAAACAGATTCTCCCCTAGAGCCCCCAGAAGGAATGTGGCCCTGCCTACACCTTGGATTTCAGCCTGGTGAAACCCATTTCAGGCTTCTGACATCCAGAACCGTAAGCTATAAAACTGCATTGTCTAAGCCGCTAAGGTGCGGTGATTTGTTACAGCAGCCATAGAAAACTAACACACAGGATAATGGACAATGCCTAGGAGTGTGTCCAGGACTCTATAACCTGGGCTCACTTTCCCATCTCATTCCAGCCATTCTTCCATCTCTAACCCCTTCACTACCCCGTTTTCCTCCTACCTCTCCCCATTCAATCCCCCCTGGACCATTTGGCCTCGAGTCCTCATGCTTCAGGCACTGGCACACATGCCCACCCCCGCGGCCATGCCCTGTCCCGTGCCCACTTCTCCCAACCTGTCCACCTTCTGAACTCCTATTCACCCATCAAGGCCCAGCTCAATGGTCACCTCCTCCCTGGAGCCCTCCTTGATTCTACCTGTGTCCCGCCCACTGCTCCACACCGTACAGATAGGGCCCCTGGCTGAGAACACTCGTGCATTAGGCTGTTACAATAGCATTGTGGGTTTGTTTTTCTGTAGCCTGCCCAGAACCGACACTTTGAAGACAATGCTTCAGTCACCTTTGCTTCCCCGGTGCCTGGCTCTTAGTAAATGCCATCCTAATAGAATAGAATCGGACAAAAACACAAGGACACAACCGCATTGCCTGCTCGGGCAGATCTTTCACCATCTGTAAAAACCCTGTGTCAACAAATTGGAGGCAGCGCGGGGTCGAGAGGCTGGCCCTGCCAGCAGGTCACCTGGTCTCCCCCCAGCTCCGCTGCCACCCGCCACATGGCCGTGGGCAAGTTTCTGGAAGTCTCTGTGCATCCCTTTCCTGACCCATAAAACTAGGAGCAGAGTAGAACGCCTCCACAATTCAAAGCTGCCAGGATAAAACGCAAGGATGAAGCCCTCAATAAACACTGTGTTATTATTTATTTATCACCCTTTAAAAGAAGTCTCCATCTTTACACGAGTTCAAAAATGACACAGGAGTTCAGCTTTTGCTACTAATGGAGAAGAATGCTTTGGCCACCATAAAGGGCCACTGATGGCTGGCTCAAGTGCATCCACCCTTTTTAGGTCCTCTTCTCTCCCATCACACCTCCCGGCCTTCAGTCCCCTCATGTTTGGACGGGTTAGCTTCACGAGTGGAGACTCATGGAATGTGATTATCACAGAGTCAAAGAGCAGCCAGCACCTTGCTCTAGAAATCAAAAAGCTTAAATGGCACACTGGGTCCAAGATGCAACTTATAGAAAAACCACTGAGGAAACACGCTGATACGCGCTCGGAGCCCACGCATCCCCTGAGGCTCTGATTCTGTGGGATCAACCAGCTCTCCCAAGCAATTCTGATGTGTGCGTCCACGGGACACCTTTGGAGAAACCCTGGATCGCGACCCGTAAGTCCTTGCTTGCTGAATGTCTCGCTAGAGCTCCTACAGGAGCGCTGCATGAATCCCTGACTAAATGCTGCAGAATTCCTGACTCCCGCCCCGCCCCGGAACATGCAGAGGACACACGCGCGTTTGCCTGCTGCACCCATTCCCCCACTTCTGCAGTAGCAGCCACACTTGGCCTTCGGGACGTCCCACGCCAACACAGTACGTGGTGCTGCGGGGACGGCCAGTCGAGGCCCCCAGCCCCACCTCCCAGCTGGCGCTGCTCCTGGCAGAGGCCACCCATTCACTGACGTTCAGCAGCCCCTCTGAGGCCGGGGTCTTCAGCTCGCCATCTGTCTGTGCTCTGCCTCACACCCTTCCAGCAAATGCCTCCCTGGGTTGCACGCCAGCTGATGTTTGTCTCTGTTGCTTGCAAACAAGCACCTGAACCCCTGCTCCGTCTGTAACCTGGTCCCAAGCCGCGGCCCCACGGGCAGGGTTGTGACAGGTGTTTGCCAAGAGGGTTTCCTAGTACGGGCCGCCTCCAAAATAGGAGTGAAAAAAAAAATCCGTGTCATCCTCTAGGTTTCTGCAATAACAGCTATCAATATTCCAGCTGCTTCCAGGAGATTTAACGTGAAAGAGCAGCCCTCGAAGGCAAAGCCCTGCCTCCTGTGAGCAGCGTTTTAAGAGGATGAAAAGCACCCAGGGAGCCTGAGTGACGGCAAGGGCACTGTGCTGTGCAGCTCGAGTGGCAATGAGAGAAACGTGGGGAAGATAAAGAGCAGGAAGTGGTTTTCTGTGCTGCCCTGGGCCAGGTCCCCCATAGGCAGCAGGCATATTGGAGACCCAGCAACCTCTTCAGGCTTTAGATTTCGTGTCCAGCAGGTCAATACCTGCTTGGTGACTACAGGACCCAGATGGACGTGACACCCAGGGCTGGAGACCCCAGCAGCAGTTATCCCTGCCCATGGGAACTGGGCAGCTGGGGCAGACAATGAGGACTCTGTGGGATAAAAATAGACCTGCCATATAACCCCACAATCCCACTCCAGGCTGTATATCTGGGAAAAACTCTAATTCAAAAAGATACACGCACCCTTATGTTCATAGCAGCACTACTCACAATAGCCAAGACATGGAAACGACCCAAATGTCCATCGACAGACAAATGGATAAAGAAGATGTGGTACATATATAAAACGGAATACTACTCAGCCATAAAAAAGAATGACATAATGCCATTTGCAGCAACATGGATGGACCTAGAGATGATCATACTAAGTGAAGTCAGAAAGAGAAAAAGAAAGACAAATACCATATGATATCACGTGTATGTGGCATCTAAAATATGACACAAATGAACTTATCTATGAAACAGAAACAGACTCACAGACATAGGGAACAGACTTGTGGTTGCCAAGGGGGAGGGGGTTGAGGAAGGGATGGATTGGGAGTTTGGGATTCGCAGATGCAAACTATCATATATAAGATAGATGAACAACAAGGTCCTACTGTGTAGCACAGGGAACTATATTCAATATCCTGTGGTAAACCATCATGGAAAAGAACATAATATAATATAAAAAAGAATGTATGTGTATATATATATATATATATATCTGAATCACTTTGCTATACACCAGAAACTAACACAACATTGTAAATCAGCTATACTTCAATAAAAAAAGTAAAACATCTATTTCAGTCCTTTTGGGTGTAAACCTAGGAGTAAAACTGCTGGATCATAGGGTAATTCTATGTTTAACTTTCTGAGGGATTCCCCCAGACTCTTTTCTTATATATATTTCTTATGAGGATGTGGAGAAGCAGGAATCCTCATGCATATATATATTCTTTTTCAGATTCTTTTCCATTATAGGTTATTACAAGATGTTGAATATAGTTCCCTGTGCTGTACCGTAGGTCCTTGATTATCTATATTATATATAGTAGTTTGTATCTGCTGATCCCAAACTCCTAATTTATCCCTGTCCCTTTCCCCTTTGGTAACCATAAGTTTGTTTTCTATGTCCCTGAGTCTGTTTCTGTTTTGTAAATAAGTTCACTTGTATCGTTTTTTAGATTCCACATATAACATATGATATTTGTCTTTCTCTGTCTGACTTCACTTAGTGTGATAATTTCTAGGTCCATCCTGAAATGGGTGTTTAAACAAAAACTTATACACAAATGTTCATAGCAGCACTCGTCACAATAGCCAAAATGTGGAAACAACCCAGATGCCCATTAACTGATGAATGGATAAATGAAATGTGGTCTATTCATACAATGGAATAGTATTTGGTCATAAAAAGGAATTAAGTACTGACACATGCTACAACATGGATGAACCTTGATAACATGCTAAATAAAGAAGCCAGACACAAAAGGCTACATAGTGTATAATTCCATTTAAACGAAATGTCCAGAATAGGCAAATCCATAAGACAGAAAGTAGATCAGTGGTTGCCAAGGACTTGGGGGGATGGGAGAAGTGAGGGATGACAGCTTAATATGTGCAGAGTTTCCTTTGGGAGTGATGAAAATGTTCTGCAACTAGAGAGAAGAGATGGTTGTACAACATTAGGAAGGTACTCAATGCCAATTAAGTGCATGCTTTAAAATGGTTAAAGTAGTAGATGTTATGTGTATTTTATCACAATAAAAAGAAAAGAGCCCTACCAGCCACAGCTTACAGTTTAAAGAGAGAAACAAAAAAGAAGCTGGCAATGACTATCTGTGTGACAAAGGCCTCAACAGGGAAAGGCCGGACACTAAGGGCACAGAAAAGGGGTTTATAACTTGGATGACGGGAGGGTGTCAGAAAGGAAGACTTCCTGGAGGCAGTGCTATCTGAACTGGGAAAGGAAATCTTAGAGTTTCCAGACTGGCACCTGGGAATGAGGGGCGGGGGCATGGAGAGGGGTTGGAAGAGGAGAGGACGTGGAGGGCTGGCAGTGCAGAGGCCCAGGGCCACAAGAGTCTTGGCATCTCTGAGGGGATTTGGAGAAGCGGAACATGAGGTGGGGAAAGGTGAGGAATGAGGCTGGTGTGCGGGACCCAGGCAGGGCATGGCTCTCTGGCTGCAAATACCCTCTGGATGGCAGGTCTCCCCATTCACGCCGGCCTTCCAGTCCTAGCTGAGCTCAGAGCAGAGGAGAACAAATGGGGAAGTCTGCTGCTTCCATCTTCAGCAACGTCCCAAGTAAAACCGTCTGAGAAAGGTGTGCGGAAACCAGCAGAAGGTTCTCAACCTCCCAGCGCTTCTTTGCATCCCATTCCTCCCCCTCCTCCCTGTTTGGACCCTTGTCTGAGGGAACAGACAGTAGAAACAGGAGTGGTGGAGAACTCTCAAAGGAACAAGTGGTAAAGGACTCAAACTTTGATTGAGTGCTGACTCCAGTATCAGATACCGTATCTCCACTTTACAGATGGGGAAACTGAGGCTTGGGGATGTTAGGATGTTTTCTCAGGGTTACAGTGGTAAATGAGTGATGGAGCAGGGACAAACCCAGACATCCCGGGCTCGGTCCTGTGTGCCTAACTCCAAGGCCATGGGGGAAGAGAGGAAGGCGGAGGGGCAAGACAAGAAGACTCAGCCTTCAGAATGAGGACGGGGCCCAGGGCAGAGAGGAGCCCCGGCCTCCCGGGCGTTCTTCCGTTCCACTCAGTGCATCGTCTGTCCCTGCTGCCACCTCCCCTGGCTCACGGAGCGAGGCGAATAGATACCCCGCTTTGATCCTACCCCTCCAGAAAACATCCCTGGGCGCCAGTGTGGCTTGAACCTCCCTCCTGTACCAACCAGTTCAAGTCTCAGCTTCCCCTCTGCCAACTGCCGTCTGCCTCAACCAGCCCAGCCAACATTCAGCTTCCTGTAGGACCCGGGCCTAGGGATGTCTTTTCCCCTAAAAAACTACTCTCTTCCAAGCTCCTCTCCGGGCTCACCAGCCCCTGTACCTGCTGGTGGATCTGTCCCCCTTACGCTCCTGTCAAGGGAGTTCATTCTCCCACTGGGCCTCTGGGGCACTGCAGTGAAGGGACCCTGCTTCTAAGATCAGGAATTTCCCAGCACCCACCTAATTTCCCGCTGCCCTGGGCACGATCTGGTTACATAAAAGCAGCCAAACTACTCAGCCTTGGAAGCATCCACTGCTCTTGAGAGCCTCAAAATGGCATTATGAATAGCTGTTCCCGGGCCTTCACATCCGGATGACCTCTAAGTGTTAATAAAGCTTCCTAAGGGCACAGAGAACTTCTGTCTTTCCTGTGCTTTCCCAGAGAGAGATGCTCTCTGCTAAGGGTAGACACGTTATCTTTATAAAATACGAGGGTATTGTGAATCTGCAGAGATTTCAAATAATGAAAGCAGCAATAAAATAATTATTTAATTAGGAAAAACAAAAGGTAAGAACCTTTATCTAACACTCCAAAACACAAGTCAGAAATGCATCTCCGATATTAGGCAACGCAGATTCCCCACCCTTGTATCAGAGACTTCAGCCACCCTGATTGCTGCTCCTGAAACAAAGCACGCCTCTGTATCCTTTCTCATGCTGTTCTCTCCTCCAGCCCTTCATCTCCACTGCCCCATATCCAGCTAGGGAAATTCTACTCATTCATCAAGGCCCAGCTCAAGTGGCCCCTCCTCTAGGAAGTCTACCTGGGTTTCCCCTGGTTGAAAGGGTGGCTTCCTCCCCTGAGCTCCCTCAGAAGGGTGAAGACATCCCATTATGGTGCTTATGGAACTGTCTTATTGACATTTACCTCTCTGGCTTCCCGTGAGAGTAAACCCTTTTGAAATAGAGACCAGCTAGCTCATCTGTACTTCTTCCAGGCCAAGGCACAGTCTGGCATGCAGAAAGGGCCCCCCACCAAGATCACTGGAGTCAAAAAGCCAGGGTTTCTGAAGAAGAGGGCAGAGACCTTCTAGCTCCTAAGGAGGCAGTGAGGGAGCCAAACACTGAGGATAAATGTGTGATTCTATTTCAAAGTTTGGCTTGAATACCCCATGCAGAATGGCCAGACTTGATAGATGAAGGAAAACTGATGAAGCCATGTGGGTCCAACTAAATAGGATGTAAAGCAGGTATCCTGCCTTCAGGGAGTTTGCATTTAGCGGGGAGCAGGTAGACAGGCAGTAAAATAAATATATAAGAACTTCTGGAAGAGAGAAAAGCACTGACTGTGTGTCATGTGCTGTACTGAGACCTGGAGACGGAAGAGTGATAACAACATCCTTCCCCTGACAGAAATTATCACCTAAACCAATTTTACAAAGAATTACATAATCCCCAGATCCCACATTTTCCAGCCACAAGCTCAGGCATATGCAAAGGTAATTTTATTTTTTCTTACTTGAACTTAATTTCTATCTTAAATTTCGTCCACCCGTGGCAGGAACATAACTGTAGATCGTCCAGGTTAAGCCCAGTCAATTCAGGCTCCTCTTCCCCGCCTTTTTACTGGATTGGCCTCTAAATTCAGGGAGGGGGGTTTATACTGTGTCAAGCAGAGAAGGGAAAGGGGGAGGCGGGCCTTGGTGTCATCTGTCCAAGTGAAAGCCGCTAGGGAGTCCTCATTACCTCTAGTCACCAGTCGTTGGCGTCTGTGTCTGCTAGCATCTATGAGACGGCCTCAGCGCCAGCTGGTCTACCAGCAAAGTCAACAAGGTCCATGTGAAGCCCTCTCACCCCAGCCTCCAGGACCCCTCAGTTTAACAGCCATCTCCACCTACTCCTGCACTTCCCCTGCCACTTTGCCAGGTTTAGCAAATTAAAATACAGGCAACTGTTTCTTTGAGACACAGATATTCCCGATGCCTTTGCCCAACGCTCTGGGGCTGCATAAGCCCCTGAGTCTCTAAGATCCGCTCTGACTAGACCCCCTGCCCCACCACATCTACCCACCCCACCCCCCGGCTGCTGCACTACACGTGGTGGGGGATGAGCATTTGCTGCTTCCCTGGGCCCAACCAGGCAGTGAGGCTCAGCCCTCACTCAGCTATTCAGGGTCTGTTGTGTACCGCAAAAAAAAAAAAAAAAAAAAAAAAAAGCAGGAAGGAACAATTAACATTTATGTGGGTCACAGTCAAAATATCTAAGATGTGTATAATTGGTGGTCTGGAAGGACAAGAGAAAAAAATGGGACAGACTGACTAGACCCCCTGCCCCACCACATCTACCCACCCCACCCCCCGGCTGCTGCACTACACGTGGTGGGGGATGAGCATTTGCTGCTTCCCTGGGCCCAACCAGGCAGTGAGGCTCAGCCCTCACTCAGCTATTCAGGGTCTGTTGTGTACCGCAAAAAAAAAAAAAAAAAAAAAAAAAAAGCAGGAAGGAACAATTAACATTTATGTGGGTCACAGTCAAAATATCTAAGATGTGTATAATTGGTGGTCTGGAAGGACAAGAGAAAAAAATGGGACAGAAGCAACATTTGAACTCATGATGGCAGAGAATTTTCTAAAACTGGTGAAAGATCAACTCACATATCCAAGATGTTCTACATAGTATAAAGGAAGCCATAATAAGGTCTATCATGTTAACACTAAAAAGAATTTTAAATGTAGAGAAAATCATTCAACCAGTTGAGAGGAAAGAAATTGCCTTCAAAAGACTAACAGAAAAGCTAACAGCTGAGTTGTCAACAGAAACTATGGATTCTAGTGCCAAGGGGGGGAAAAAACCTTTAATGTTCTTCAAGAAAATACTGCCAACCTGGAATTTAAATCTCAGCCAAAAAAAAAAAAAATTCCTTCAAAGATAAAGGTGAAATAAAGACATTTTAGACAAATAAAACCCAAGAAAATTTGTTTCCAAACTTCGTTTAAAGCAACATTAAAGAGATTTCTTGGAAGTCCTAGCCACAGCAGTCAGACAAGAAAAGGAAATAAAAGGAATCCAAATTGGAAAAGAAGTAAAATTGTCACTGGTTCCAGATGACAAACTACATATAGAAAATCCTAAGGATGCCACCAAGAAACTATTAGACATAAGTGAATTCAGTAAAGTTGCAGGATACAAAATTAATACACAGAAATCTGTTGCATTTCTATACACTAAAAATGAACTGTCAGAGAAGTTAAGAAAACAATCCCATTTACAACTGCATCAAAAAGAGTAAAATACCTAGGAATAAATCTAACCATGGAAGTAAAAGAACTGTACTTGGAAAACCATAAGATGCTGATAAAAGAAATTGAAGTTGACACAAACAAATGGAAAGATATACCATGCTCATGGATTGGAATAATTAATATTGTTAAAATGACCATACTAACACAGATGTAGAGAACAAACATATGGACACCAAGGGAGGAAGTGGTGGAGGGGGTGTGGTGTGATGAATTGGGAGATTGGGATTGACATATGTATAAAATGGGTAACTAATAAGAACCTGCTGTATAAAAAAATAAATAAAATAAAATTCAAAAAAAAAAATGATCATACTACCCAAGGCAATGTACAGATTCAATGCAATCCCTATTAAAGTCTTTCACAGAACTAGAACAAAAAAAATTTTAATTTGTATGGAAACAAAACAGACCCTGAATAGCCAAAACAATCTAGAGAAAGAAGAACAAAGCTGAAGATATCACACTCCTTGATTTCAAACTATACTGCAAAGCTATAGGAATCATAACAGTATGGTACGGGCACAAAACAGACACATAGATCAATGGAACACAATAGATTACCCAGAAATAAACTCACACTTATACAGTCATGACAGAGGAGGCAAGAATAATACAATGAAGAAAGACTGCCTCTTCAATAAATGGTGTTGGAAACACTAGACAGCTACACGCAAAAGAATTAAACTGGACTACTTTCTCACACCATATACAAAAACAAACTTAAAATGGACTAAAGACTTAAATGTAAAACCTGAAACCATAAAAGTCCTAGACAAAAACGTAGGCAGTACACTCTTAACATTAGTTTTAGCAGTATTTTTTTAGATCTGCCTCCTCAGGCAAGGGGGTAAAAAGCAAAAATTAACAAATGGGGCTGCATCAAACTAAAAAGCTTTTGCACAATGAAGGAAACTATCAACAAAACTAAAAGGCAGCCTACTGAATGGAAGAAGATATTAGCAAATCATATATCTGATTAGGGGATAATTTTCAAAATATACAAAGAATTCCTATAACTCAACATCAATAAAAACAAACAACTCAATTAAAAAATGGGCAGAGGACCTGAATAGGCATTTTTCCAAAGAAGACATACAGATTGCCAACAGACACATGAAAAGGTGCTCAACATCACTAAAAATCAGGAAAATGCAAAACAGAACCATAATGAAATATCACCTCACACCTGTCAGAATGATTTTCAACAAAAGGACAACAAATAACAAGTGTTGGTGAGGATGTGGAGAAAAAGGAACCCTTGTGCATTGTTGGTGGAATTGTACATTGGTGCAGCCACAATGGAAAAGAGTATGGAGGTTCTTTAAAAAATTAAAAAATAGAACTACATATGATCCAACAATTCCACTTCTGGATATTTATCCAAAGAAAACCAAAACACTAATTCAAAAAGATACATGTACTCCAGCATTCATTGCAAACTAGGAGTATGAGGATACCTTCTTAGTCTTATATTTCCTACCAAAAAAACCCCACAACAACAAACATCAGATTGAATTGTCGAATTGAATTATTAAAACTTTTCCCTTGAGATTGGAAGTGAGAAGATACCTACTATTGCTACTTCCATTTACCTTGAACCAGTTTTTAGCCAGTAAAATAAGGCAAGAAAAAAGTAAACTGCTTGGGCTTCCCTGGTGGCTCAGTGGTTGAGAGTCCGTCTGCCGATGTGGGGGACACGGGTTTGTGCCCTGGTCCGGGAAGATCCCACATGCCGCGGAGCGGCTGGGCCCGTGAGCCATGGCCGCTGAGCCTGCGCGTCTGGAGCCTGTGCTCCGCAACGGGAGAGGCCACAGCAGTGAGAGGCCCACGTACCACACACACACACACACAAAAATGTAAACTGCTTGAGGATTGGAAATGAAGAAATATGCATATGGAGAATGTATAAATGAACCTACAGAAAAACTATTACAATTAATTAATAGATTTAGCAAGTTTCTTAGATATGAGGGAAATATACACACACCAATTATATTTCCATATATGAGAAACAAAGTAATAGAAAATGAAAACTTTTAAATTACCATTTATAATATCATCACAAAACTTCAAATGCTATGAATAAATATGAGAAATGTAGAAAATCTGTACACTGAAAATTTTTTACACATATTTCAATATATGAAATGAGAACTAAATACATGGAGGGATATGTCAATTTCATAATTTGGAAGACTCACTATTATAAAGATATCAGTTCTCTCAAATTTATATATGTGCTTAATGCAGTTTCAATCAAAATCCCAGCAAGCTTTTTGAGAACACTGACATGCTGAATCTAAAATGGAAATGAAAATGCAAAGGGTCAAGAACAACCAAAGCAAATCTGGAAGGCGAACAATGGTGGGAGAATTTACATTGCCAGATACCAACTCATATTAAAGTTATAGTAATTAAGACAGTGTGGTATAGTCACAAAGAGAGACAAATAGGCCAGTGGGAAAGAAAAGGGCCTAGGAACAGGTTCACAAAGGGGGATATCTAATTTATTAATTTATTGGTCAGTAGGAAAAAATAGTCTTTTCAATAAATGGTGCAGGGTCAATTGGATATGTATATAAAAAAAAATTGTAACCCTTGCCTCACGCCATAAACAAAAAACATTTCCAGATGGATTGTACATTTTGATATAACCCAATTTACCAATTTCCTCCTTGATTTTTAGTGTTTTTTCTATCCTTTTAAACATATTTTCCTACTCTAAGGTCATAAAAATATTACCCTGGTCTGGGGTTGCACTGCTGAGGGTCCAGGTTCAATCCGTGGTCAGGGAACTAAAATCCCACAAGCCACATGGTGCAGCCAAAAAAAAAACAAACAAACAAAAAATCTGAGGGGAAATGTATTCTGAAGTTAAAGCTGATGGGATGTGCTAAAGGATCAGGTGAGTATTCTGAAGTGAAAAGAAAACCAAGAATGAATCCAAATGGCCGACAGGCACATGAAAAGGTGCTCAACATCACTAATCATCGGAGAAATGCAAATCAAAAGCACACTAAGACATCACCTCCCGCCGGTAAGAATGATTATCATCAAGAAGACAAGAAATAACAAATGTTGGAGAGGATCTGGAAAAAAGAGAACCCTTATGCACTGTTAGTGGGAATGTAAATTGGTTCTGCCCCTGTGGAAAACAGTATGGAGGGTCTTTTAAAAATTAAAAATAGAACTACCATATAATCCATCAATCCCACTTCTGGGTATATATCCAAAAGAAATGAAAATATCAAAGAGCTATCTGTACCCCAATATTTATTGCAGTACAACCTGAGTGTTCATCACTGGATGAAGGAATAAAGAAGATGTGATATATATTTATCATATATAATGATATAAATATATATATAATGGAATATTATTCAGCCGTGAAAAAGAAGGAAATCCTGGCATTTGTGACAACATGGTTGGATCTTGAGGACATTGTGCTGAGATAAGCCAGACAGAGAAAGGCAAATATTGTATGAGATCATTTATATCGGGAGTCTTAAAAAGCCAAACTCAGAGAAACAGAGAGTAGAATGGTGGTTACCAGGGGTCTGGCCGTGAGGACATGGGGGAATGTTATTTAAGGGTATAGACTTACAACTAGCAGATAAATCAGTTCTGAGGATCTAAAGCACAGCTTGGTGATTACAGACAATACTGTATTATAAACTTCAAAGGTGCTAAGAGACTGGATCTGAAATATTCTACCACAAAAAAGAAGTAATAATTATGTGAGGTGATAGAGGCGTTAGCTAACCCTACAGTGGGAATCATATTGCAACATATAAATGTATCAAATCAATACGTTGTACACCTTAAACTTACACGATGTTGTATGTTGATTATATCTGAATTTTTTAAAAAAAGAATGCCTTATTTACGTATTTGACTTAAGCAAATGGAAGAAGAACCACAGCATTTTCTGACATTTAAATAAAATACTGCACAAAAGGCACTTAGCAGAGTGGCTGCTGTATGAGCACTTAATGTGCTATTATTGTTGTGCATAATAATTATTATTTCTTTTTATTACAGCCAAGCTGGGAACTTACTATAGGTTCTTGGGCCGGCAGAGCTGCTGGGAATCTCCAGTCCCTTCCCAGAGTGCCCACAATTCTCAGCCCTGGTCCATCCACATGTCACTGACCCCACTCTCAGCGGCTTGGCAAACCCATTTGCCCATTGAGGCAAGGTTGCTTTCTCACTTGGGTCCCTCGGGAACAGGAAGACGGGCTCTTTGGCCACCCCTGGAGGGCATCGCCCATTGGTACCTGCAATATTGCCAGTCCCTCTTCATATTTGGGCAGACTTCTTTGCCTCGTAATTCAGAGCTCAGGCCTCTTCCTCTTGCCCCCAGGCTTCCAGTCCTCTGCAGGGTCCGCTGGAGACCCTCCCTGTTCCTGGTCCCCGGTGCAGGTGGCCCTGCCTCTGTTCCCACCTCAGGATGTCCCAGCAACCCAGGTGTGCCTGCGTGAGGTCTCACCTACAGCCTCTCAGCTCAGAGTTCTCCCTCCCAGCTCTACGTTAGAATCGCCTGGAGAACTTTTAGAACACGCTGATGTCTTGGTCATTTCTGGGATGAACTTAAATCTCAGCCACGGGGGAAGGGGACCTGGCCATCCATGGTATAGTTTAAATGCTTTCCTGGGTGGTTCTAATGAACATTTAGAGCTGAGACTCACTTGGACGTCATTGTAACTCGGCCTTTGAGATGTCGAGTTCTAAACACACCCTGAAAAGCAGGCAGAATCACTGCCAGGCAAACAGAATGTTTCAGGAGGAAATTGAAATAAAGATGCTCATTCAACTCAGAGATTGGCAGTTTGAGTGACGAGATAAAAGTCAAACAAATTTTTATGTAAATATTTCAGTAGATTCAGCTAAACTATAAAGATGCTAAACGGAGCATAAATGTTGAAAGACGTCAGATTTTATTATCATCAATACTGTGCAGACTGGAATCCTCAGCATGTGATGGGCACTGAGTAAGTATTAGTGACTACGGCCACATACCCTCGTAGACACACAAAAACTTCTGTGAGAAGTTTTAGAAGTTTCATAGACCTTGAAGCCCAGACCACCAGACCTATGGGTCCCAGCTTACAAACCCTCAAAAAAGACTGTGCTTTTTAAAAAGAGGAGCTATGTCCTTCACATCCTGTATCACCAGCACCAAGCACATGCCGGGCTCATTGACTGAAGGAAAGGATTCCACACCCACAATTCATTTGACCTTTTGCCAAGTGATTACAATTTCCACTGTGGTCCTGCCACCTCAGCTGGGGTCCTGTTATTTTTCCGAGGGACCTATATCAAGAAGTAACCTGGAGAATACGGTGCAGTGAACTCGTGGTGAGCTTTTAAAGGCTTCGCGGCTTCTGTACCCGCAGAGCCAGCGAACACCTGGGAAACATTTTCACACTCATTTCTCACCTGTGAAGTGGAGGACGTCCTCTCACTGTGGATGCAGTCGAAGCCCTCTCCAGAGTGAAAGAAAGGGGTAAGGAAAGTCCATTCTTGGCACAATAACTTACTCTATAAAGTCTTTTATATGCTTCTCACAGCAATCAGGGCAGAGAGGGTGATGTCACCGGCCACACTTTAGCCCTTAGTCGCAGCGGCAGGAAGGTGTCACGTGGCAACAGAGCCGAGAGGACGGTGAGGCCCCAGGTGCTTGAGCCAGAAATCAGGGCTCCCTCAGCACCGCATAGACTTTAAATGCTTTACAGGATGTTTCTCATTAGAGAAATGTCATCTGCCCTCTCCCTGCCCGTGTCCTTTCCTTCCCACTTTTCTCTTTAGCCCTTCTTTCTATTTTCTCTACTTTTCCAAAGATGAAATACTTGGCCTCAATGTCCTCTGAGTTATCTAATTTTGTTTTCTTTTTTTCTTTATAGCTACTGTACTGGGTTGAATAGTGTTCTCCCCAAAAGTTATGTTTTTCCTGGAACCTCAGAATGTGACCTTATTTGGAAATAGGGTCATTGCGGATGTAATTAGTTAGAATGAGGTCACAATGGAGGAGGGTGGGCCCTTAATCCGGTGTGATTGCCACCCTTATAAGAAGAGAAGAGTCACAGAGACAAACACACAGGTAAGAAGGCCTGTGAAGAGGGAGGCAGAAATTGGAGGCATGCGTCTACAAGCCAAGGAACCCCAAGGGTTGCCAGCAACCACCAGAAGCTAGAAGAGGCAAGGAAGGATTCTTACATAGAGCTTTCTGAGAGCCCCTGCTTTTGCACTTTTGACTTCTGGAACTGTGAGAGAATAAATTTCTGTTGTTTTAAGCCCCCCAGATTGTGGCAATTGGTTAGGCAGCCCCAACAAACAAACACAGTTCCTTTGGTAGATTTTGGTCTGGGGTTTGTATTCATGGGGGAGCAGGGAGTGTGTATTTCATACACATATTTGTTGTTGCAGGCTGGAGTCTGGTCTATGGATACGGACTGGAGAGGAGAGAGGACCTCGGGCCTTGGGATGGGGCAGCAACACTGGGTCAGATGGTGATGGAAAAGGGCTCCCTGCTTGAGCTGTAATTGCACAAACAGTCACCCCAAAGATAAAAACTAGTAATGGAAATTCTCTTCAACTCACTGCACAGACTTTGGGGTGCCAGCCCCAGTGGGTTTCGTCCCTTTATTCTGAGAATGTCAATACCTTTCTTTGGGGACCCACCACTCCCCTCCTGTGTCACTCCCACTCCTCCTCCTATCAGAGCATCACTCCCAGGCTGGCCAGTCACCTAAGCTTATGCCATGGCCGCGGGGCTGGGGCTAGGGATGGACACACGGGTCAGTCCATTCCTTCGCTGGGATTTTATACACAGAGGCTGTGACAGAGGAGCTGTCCTTTCCCCCTGTCCCCTGGGGTCTCTAATCAGGGAAGCCATAGGTCTCTGGTCATCCTTGTGTCCCCACACCCTGACGGCGCCATGATCCCATCGAGAAAGCTCATGAGCAGCAGGAACCATGAAACAGCACAGGGAGAAGCCACGGGGAAAGACCAGGAGAGACCAGCCAATGTCACTCAGGTCCCAGTCCCCAGGCCAGTTTCACGACTCCTTGTTCTTGCTTAAGTTACTTTGAGATGGATTTCTGTCCATCGCTACTCAAGGAGCACTGGCTCTTACTACCTCCCATGTCAAGTAGAGAAGAAGACAGAGAAAGAAACAAAACTCAGATTTTCTCCAGGTTGTTTATAATTCATGGGGTCTTTAAGCAAATCATATTTTCATTAAAATGCATTTGAAAATACTGGTTTGCCCACGGTGCTGTGTGAGGCCATCAGAAGAGATCCACACAGACACAAGGTCTGCTTCATTCATTCATTCATTCATTCCTTCATTCAGTTAGTCACAATCCTGACTTCCAAGAAGCTTACTGCCCTGAGGATAAAACAAGCATTTAGGAAATAATTACATGCTAGAAAGTCCAGTTAATTTCAACTGTAATGAGCACTAGAAAAAAAAAGTACAAGATGCCACAGAGCTGTGAACAGAGGACACCTCAGATATTTGCTGACGTTCATGTTAAATATCAGGCATCAAGTGGCCCTCAGGCTGCTTTGGGGATCTCCAACCCCACCGATGTACTTCCTTTAAAGCCATTTCTGAATCATGGGTGAGTAGCAAAAAGTACGGATTCTAAATTCTTTGTGTCTTATGCTGCGACATGTCTATCAAAAAAACAAGAATTCCCGCAATGTTGTTACTATCATTAAAACCGCTGCCACTACATCTACTAATAGTAGAAACACTAATGATGCAGTGATCCCCTAGATGTGATCACTGGTAACAATTACTGTGTATCTTTCTACCAAGCATTTACAAACATATATCTCTACACATAGAAATGCATAGGATTCTTCTTTACATAAATACTATATTATTTGTCTGCAACTTGCCTTTTTTTTCCTCTTGACAACATGACTAGGAGACCTTCCCGTGTCAGTTTTTCTACGCTAAGTTCTAAGTGCAACCGCATGGTCAAAAGCTGTGCACATCTTAATTCTAAAAGACAATGTCAACGTGACCTCCAAAAATCCCAAAGCACTGAAGGAACAAAGTAGCACCCAGCTCTGATAAGCCAAACTTCCTATGCCTCAGTTTCCTGACTTGTAAAAAGGCAATTAGTAATCTGTCCCCTGCCTACCTCCCAGGGCGCTTGTGAGGACCACATCAGACCCAGTGTGTGTCCACACTATGAAATGTGCAAATGTTGTTGACAACACAACAAGTGCTTCAAAGGCAGCTGGTGGCCTCCTGCTGAGCCAGGCAGGCAGGAGCTGCAGCCCGCTGGTCCACTGCTGTTGCTTGGAAATCACGGTGCTGTTTGTCACTAGCATTGTTTAATGAGCACCAAACCTCCCCAGCCGCAGAGAGGACAAGCACGCCTCTGCCAAGCATACAAATTGCATGGCTCCCTTAATATATTCAGAGCATGTACACTCGGCATTGATTTAAAATCATCCATTGCTCTTCTTATCAGGGTAGAAGACACTGGTGCATTTTAGTGTTATCTTGAAGTTAATTTGAGGCTTTAAATATTTAAGTGTTTGATAACTTGTAGTCTGGAAGGATGAAACACTGAGAGAGCCGTAGACTGTATTTATTTGTCTTCAGGTGAGATACGGGACACCTTCTCCTCTTGCAATAACACTGATTTTTAAAGAATTCTCTTTAGGACTTCTCCGGTGGCACAGTGGTTAAGAATCCACCTGCCAATACAGGGGACATCGGTTCGAGCCCTGGTCCGGGAAGATCCCACATGCCGCGGAGCAACTAAGCCCGTGCGCCACAACTACTGATGCCCTCACGCATAGAGCCCATGCTCCGCAGCAAGAGAAGCCACCGAACGCACCGCAACGAAGAGTAGCACCCGCTCACTGCAACTAGAGAAAGCCCGCGCACAGCAACGGAGACCCAACGCAGCCAAAAATATATAAATAAATAAATAAATTTTTTTGAAAAAGAAATCTCTTTAAAAATTCATTTTTCAGCTACTGATTCTTTCAGTGAAGATGCTCTATCTGAGAGGTAAAGAAATAACTTCTGAATAGCTTCTTATTCCACAGAATAGTTGGGTTACAGTGAACGCTGGGTGATCTAGGCAAGTGAGATGTTAGCATCTTAGAACCTAGCCTTGTGACCTTGCCGTCCCCTTGCAGCACTCCCTTCACCCCACTACAGCATTTCCATCGTGCCAACAAAATGTGCCAGGGAGCTGGCTGCTCCTTCAATTAGAAGACGTATCTTTTCTTGTTTCCTAGGAAGAACGATGATTTTCATGAAACACTCAGGTACCCTTTGTACAATTCATTTATCCATGCAACCATGCATCCATCCATCCATGCATCCATCCATCCATTCATTCATTCAGGAGGGCTATTAGCTGACAGTTGATCGTAGGGCATGGAGGATGAAGAGCTCTCCACCCAGGTTCAACCACAGCCCTGCTGCTCACCAAATATTTGACCTTGGACAAGGCTCTCCTCCACTTACAGAAAAATAGGGATTTTTTTTTTTAAAGCACCTTCTTCTGATGCTGTTTAAAGATTAATTACTAACACAATATTGTAAATCAACTATACTTCAATTTAAAAAAAAAGAAGAGGAAGTCAGATATTCAAAGTACAGGGAAAAAAAAAAGATGACTTACATAATGCACAGAAGCACTGAACACACCGCCAGGCACAAAGAAGCGTCAGCGAATGCCGCGCACTGCTATTAATGCTCTGAGCTGTGTGCAGGGTCTGGGCAAAGCCCAGTGGAGGTGCCAAGATGAAGGAGGACAAACCTGCACCCACACCCTGGAGCCCAGACACATGTAAAATGTGATAAAACCACGAGAGTCTGCAGAGAAGGAGTTTCAGAATGTAGATTGGCATTTGGAAATCTCAGCGTCCAGGGATATGTACAATGTGGAGAGAAGAAACACCAAGAACTGAGATCCTAGAAGACCCACTGGAGGCTTCTGGGGAACAGAAAGAACTTCCGGTGTGGGACAGGGATTCGTGGAAGGGAATTCATGGTTTTGACACATGACCAGGCACTGTTTTGGCCACGTCCACAGATGCTTCCCCTTTCCATGGAAAGATGGATTGAGACCAGGGAGGGTAGCACCATGGATGCCCACCAAGACCTGAGGACTTGATTTGGTTGGAAACGGGGCTGCTGATCACATTTCAGCAGAGGAGGGCAGTGATGTAATCAGTGCTGGGCTCCAGGAAGGGTAATCTGGCAGCAGTATGAAGGACAGGTGAGAAAGGAAAAGTCTGGAAGCAGGGAGACCAGGTGTGGCCTCACAGGGGTGCTCAATGATGCATGATTAGAGGGGGACTGGTTAAATAAATCCTAATCTGTTGCTCCTCTGTCTACCAGACCATTCCCAGCAGCTTTCAAACATACTAGAATTTCCAACCTTGGCACGTGGCAGTAGGGAGAGGCCCAGTGGGCTCAAAAGAAAACACTTTAAAAGATCAATTAGGCAACAAACGAATTTTTTTAAAAACATGAAGATGTACCTTTCTACTGGGAAACCTAACATCAATGATTCAGCTTCAAGAAAACAGTGTCAGTTGTCCTAATGCTGTTGTGATTTGAATGTTATTGCTATTGTAATTTGGTTTTTATTTAATGAATCACTTGGTTTGGTTTTAGAGTTGTAGAAGAGCTATCACCATAGAACTTTATACCTCTTTCTACGCTGGTCTATATGTGGTGCGATGATGATAATAAAGCGGTGTAAGGCATCAAGCTCCGCCCTGATCCTACAACCTCTGCAGCTGTCCTTCCGCTGCATCCCACTATTGTACTTTACGAGAAACTCACGGCCAGAGATATCTGAACAGCACAGTCCAGCTCTCCACCTCCCATGTTCTGTGCTGTTCATTCCAATGGAGCTCTCACTGCCAGGCTCTCCTCAAGGTCACCAGTGACCTCCAGGTCACTCAGTCCCATGCTCTGTCTCAGTCCTTGTCCTGTTTGACCATCAGCAGCTTTTTACTGGATTGATTCTATTCCTCCTCCAGGCGCGCTTTCCCCACCTACCTGCTGCGTCCTCTCTCTCCTCCTTTCTCACTGCTGCTCCTTCCAAGGAACACTGCTGGTCCCTCTGCATCCTCTTGATCTCTAAACCTTGGAGCACTCAGTCCTCGGGTACCTCTTCTCCATCGGTATTCACTCCCTGGGTGAGAGCATCCATCATAGGCTGTTAGCGCCCACATTTATAACTCTAGTCCAGACTTCTGCCTGGGACTCCAGATTTGCATTTCCAACGGCCTGTTCATCCTCTCCACTTGCTTGTGTCAGGTGCCTCTTGAACTCAGAATAGCCAAAACAGAACTCCGGATTTCCTCCCCTAAACCTTTGCTTCCTGAAATGTTCCCAACCCTAGGAAATGGTGACACTGTGCCTCCTGCTACTGGAACCAAAGCTGTGGAGTCATTCCTGTCTCTTCTCTTTCTCTACCAACCCTTGTCCAATGAGTCAGCAGATCCCATCAGATCGTCCTTCCAAAGTCACCCATGATCCAATCACTACTCGCTCACCTCTGGGTCCAAGTCACCAGCATCGTCCTCCTGGATTATTGTAATAGCTTCCTCCTCCCCCCTTGCTTCTGTCCTTGACCTTCCTATAATCTCTTAGCAACCCTTCAAAACTGTAAGTCAGGTCAAGTCACCCTTCCAGTCAAAACCTCCCAAAGTCTTTCTATTTACACGGGGAAAAACCAGAGCCCTTACGTTGGCCCTATGTGACCTGCCCCAGCCCACCTCTTTATCTACTCCTCTCCCCCTTGCCTAGTCCACTCCAACCACATGGTCCTTCTAGCTGCCCTGGGACCACACCAGGGACACCTTCTGCCTCTGTGGTGTGCTGGGGCCAGCTCATGCCCCCTGGATCTGGCTCACAGGGGACAATTATGAGTGTCCCTTGCCGACTCCACATTCAGTGACATCAAGTTGGTGGCTTAAAATCAGCTATGGTGGGTATGTTTATACAATGGAAATCAGCCACCGTTGCAAGTAAAAGCTCATTTCAGAGAGCTGATTGTCAGTTACTTACAGCACAGCGCTGCTGTGCCTAGAACAACCTGTCCTGATTTGTCTCCTCACCCCTTTGCTTCCTTCAGGTCTGTGCTCAAATGCGTCCTTTCCAGGGGCTCCTCCCTGATCACACTATAGGAGATAGTAACTCCACTCACTCCTCTCCTCCACACCTTATGTTACGTTCTCCATCTGACATGCTATGTATTTAACAATTTGTTTATTCTTCTAGAATATCAGCTCTGTAACGACAAGGACTTTGTTTTGTTTGTCCTTTATCTCCAGCACCGAGAACAGTGCCTGGCATGTGGAAGGCACTCAAAAAATATTTACTGAAGGAATGAATAAACTCATTTTATGAATTATTCCATGCACTTATGAACTTCTCAGCAATTATTCAATACATTGAAATATTACACAGTAAAAGAAAGAATAAAATAGATGCATCTATTATACTGACATAAAAAGACATCTAAGATTTCAATTTAAAGAGCAAGCTGTTAAACATGTTATAAAATAATGTATGTATGGGTATGAACATATGTATATACATATATATTTACAAAAATATCTCAAAGAATAGAGAAGTCCTTCCACACTTTAATTTATATACTTTGAGAATGTGATTTTCTAAACAATTAGCATTTATAAATCAACTGTACTTCAATAACATTTTAAATATAAAAATAAAACAGTGAGCACGCATCACTTTTGTTTTGATACATTTCAAATCTAGAAAAGAAAAAAATGAACATTCTCTGGGTTGTGAGCTTCACGATGAGAGATCAGAGTCATAGTCACTGGACATCTTTAGTGTCTAGAAACCTCCTGGCAAACAGTGGGTGCTCAAAAATGCTAAGGAGGGCTTCCCTGGTGGCGCAGTGGTTGAGAGTCCGCCTAACAGACAAAAGTAATCCATGGTGGGGCTTCCCTGGTGGCGCAGTGCTTGAGCCCACCTGCCGATGCAGGGGACACGGGTTCGTGCCCCGGTCCGGGAGGATCCCACATGCCGTGGAGCGGCTGGGCCCGTGAGCCATGGCCACTGAGCCTGCGCGTCCGGAGCCTGTGCTCCGCAACGGGAGAGGCCACAACAGTGAGAAGCCCGCGTGCCGCAAAAAAAAAAAAAAAAAAAACCCGCTAAGGAATGGTTGAGTTCAAGAGAGAGCTAACACAGCCTGAACTCAGAAGCATGGGGTGGGGGGCAGGGTCATGTCTAAACCGGCAGCATCAGGGGTATGTGAACGAACACATAGAGCTCTGGGAGCCAGGAAACAGGAAGAGGCAGAGATGTGTTCACTTAGCCGCACATACTGCCTGAGTGCCAACATCGTGCCAGGCACCATGCTGTATCTGGGGACAAAGTGATGAACAACGCATGGTCTACCAAACCCTAAGTGTTTCAGCGTCACGAGCTGAAGCATAGAACCTGGGAGGAGAACCGGACTTGGGAAGGAAAGCAAGGAGCCCCCTGAAGAAGTGTCGCACCTGCAAAGAAGTCCCAAGCCACAAACCTGGGAAGGCAGCCAGCACTCAGAGTTGGACTCTATGTGTTTGGCCTCAGGTGACCTCCCCACTCTTGGGCCCTTACTCACCAGGACTTACTGCTTAGACTTAACATTGACAAACCGACCACCATACCGAATCCCAATTTAGGGTGCAAGACCATTAACTTGGAAATGCCTCTCTTACTAGCCAAGTAATGTGCCATGAGAAACGGACAGAATTAGACCTAGAAGATGATGCCTTTCTTCTTCGGAAATCAAACTTGACCTGTATCCGTGATGATACCCTATTATACACACCATTATCTACACATTCAATTTATGAGACATTTCTCTTCTATTTTAAGGAATTGTGATAACTCATTATGGAAAGAAAAAAAAGATCAGGCACACTTCATTACATGTTTTCCCTCAATTAGGCAGAGATCTCAGTGGATTAATATTCAAAAAGATAGAGGTCTTTCCTCTGACCTGGATTTTCACTGGGGTTTCTCAATATCAGGCAGTGAATAACAAGGTAAAGTCAACGATATATGGTAAACAAACACATGCATTACTGCATTTTAAAGTTTTCCCAAGCCAACCGTTTCAGCCATAGTTACTTGATAAAAATAAATAACTTCTGTCTACTGTTTTTAATGATTTTCTTTCTAGAAATGTGATGGGCACAATAGAAAAATTCTTAAGATTGTTATAACAAGCTTGCTTTTGCAACTCAGCAGGTCATTTGACCTCTTTTACTTATTTCCTCATCTGTAAAAATGGTTAGAATGCCTCTTCAATAAGTGGTGCTGGGAAAACTGGACAGGTACGTGTAAAAGTATGAAATTAGAACACTCCCTAACACCATATACAAAAATAAACTCAAAATGGATTAAAGACCTAAATGTAAGGCCAGACACTATCAAACTCTTAGAGGAAAACATAGGCAGAACACTCTATGACATAAATCACAGCAAGATACCTTTTGACCCACCTCCTAGAGAAATTGGAATAAAAACATAAATAAACCAATGGGACCTAATGAAACTTAAAATCTTTTGCACAGCAAAGGATACCATAAACAAGACCAAAAGACAACCCTCAGAATGGGAGAAAATAGTTGCAAATGAAGCAACTGACAAAGGATTAATATCCAAAATTTATAAGCAACTCATGCAGCTCAATAACAAAAAAACAAACAAAAAAAAATCCAAATATGTGCATAAAACCTAAATAGACATTTCTCCAAAAAAGACATACAGATGGCCAAGAGTCACATGAAAAGCTTCTCAACATCACTAATTACTAGAGAAATGCAAATCTGAACTACAATGTGGTATCACTTCACACCAGTTAGAATGGGAATCCTCAGAAAAATCTACAAGCAACAAATGCTGGAGAGGGTGTGGAGAAAAGGGA
>NC_041233.1:79053597-79067166 GCF_002837175.3 Physeter macrocephalus
TGGATGGACCTAGAGTCTGTCATACAGAGTGAAGTAAGTCAGAAAGAGAAAAACAAATACCATATGCTAACCATATATATGGAATCTAAGGGGAAAAAAAAGGTCATGAAGAACCTAGGGGTAAGACGGGAATAAAGACACAGACCTACTAGAGAAAGGACTTGAGGATACGGAGAGGGGGAAGGGTAAGCTGTGAGAAAGTGAGAGAGTGGCGTGGGCATATATACACTACCAAACGTAAACTAGATAGCTAGTGGGAAGCAGCCGCATATATACACTACCAAATGTAAAATAGATAGCTAGTGGGAAGCAGCCGCATAGCACAGGGAGATCAGCTCGGTGCTTTGTGACCACCTAGAGGGGTGGGATAGGGAGGGTGGGAGGGAGACGCAAGAGGGAGGGGATATGGGGATATACATATGCATATAGCTGATTCACTTTGTTATACAGCAGCAACTAACACACCATTGTAAAGTAATTATACTCCAATAAAGATGTTAAAAAAATAATAATAATTGTGTCTTAAGCTTGTGTAACTACTAATTATGTACATTTTCCTGCAACTCCTGCTAAATAACCAGCTTTTTTAAAAAATCCAACATGCAAAGCAAATCATATTTATTTTCCCAAATGTCCTTAGTCCTCATGATCACTTCTGCTCCCCAAATTTTATACGTCCCTCCTCCCATTGTGGTAACATCCCTTACACGACCCTCATATTTCCCACAAGTATGGTCAATTTTCAGATATTTGGTGCTCTTTAGGGAAAAGACTGCATAAATAAAAGAGAAAGGCAAGAACTTATCAAGCAAAGGCACAGAAGTCTCCTCATGAACCACGTCTCCACGGGTTACTTGGTGAGTAACTGAAACTGGTTTAAGAACTTGGATTCCACAGAAACAGGTTTTTTTCTCACCCTGTGCTAAAGAGTTCCACTCATCTAGTTTTGTCTTAAAGCAGAGGAGCCCAACGTTGATAAAGCAGGCAGTAAAGTAGAGTGAAGAGGCTTTGGGCCATATCATGTCATCAGTACTGGGGGACGTGGGGATGATGGCGGAAGGATGGTGAGTCTTTGGTCCTTCTGGTAACTTAATTCCCATTCAGTTTTTTGGAAGAATGAGCGTTGAGCTCCACACAAACACTGGCTTCTTTTTCTTCCTTATCAATTTCTCCCACACTTTCCCTCCTTCCATTTCCTGCTCTCCTCCCTCCAGAATGTTTATCCTCTGACATCCCAGTGGTTCAGAGAAGAATTGGAGGCTGGTATGGAGGAAGCCATGGGGAGGAGGGGCAGATGCTGATGAATCTTGAGTTGTTTCCATCATTCTGACATCTCTATTTCATCGTTGTGGTTATTTTCAGATTTTATCCATCTTCCCATTGAGATCTCAGTTTGCACCTGAGTTTCTCTTCTGAAGAGGTTGCAGGGCATTTGTGTTTTAAGGTGTTTAAATTACCTACATTTTAGCAAAACATTCTTCTTTAAAAGTGACCCTCTTGTCCCTGGCCTTCATACTAAATGAAGGTCAGGATTAAAATTCAACTCTTTCTGTCAGCGCTTTCTTTAATGAGAAAAACAAAATTGGATCTGAAGTAGATTTAAAAACTCATTTGATGTCACTCGAGGTGAAGCTGAAGCATGAGGCATCACGAGAAGCAAATATGTGTGTTTCACCATTTAAATGTCTTAAGCATTCAAGTCACTTAGCATTTGGTGACACATTGTCCCTGTGACTCTGTCCCACAGACTGGACGCTGAATGTCTCAGACTTGCTGTTACTTCTTCCATCATTCCCAGAATATACAGAATCCCAGGATGTGGGACCTTTGGAAATATCCACAAATTTCCAAACTTTCACAGCTCGAGAATCATCTGGATTATCTGCTACACATGCATCTTCCCAGGCTGCTCCCTCAGAAAGCCTCCTTCATTAGACCTTCATTAGGTCTGGGGACAGGAGGCAGGCATCTGAATTTAAATATTTAACAGGTTCTGCATGTGATGTTGATACAAGTAGCCCATGGAAAACACTTAAAAAATACTGAATAATAGGGTGGCATTTCCCACTTCGGGTGCTCTTCACCCACCCTGCAGGCTTTGACGTGATCAGTGCCTTAGAAACACTCCACACTTGTTATAGATTTGTAAAGAAAACAAACGCACCAGAAAGGGAACTCAGTAGTATCGGCCCCTTCCAGGTCTTACACATGACTATGATCTTCCTTGCCTCATATTTCATTACATAGGACTTGACATATTCGATTAATATCACACATTTCTATTTATTTCATCCACAAATTCCCTGCCAGCACTTCAGAACAGAAGTGAACTAATTTTAGTACATTTTTTTATTGTGAATTTAGGGGACATGGGCTGTTTCAGAAAGTCTGAGGAAGGGCGATAATCAGCAGCTCCACAACACAGTCTAGGTGAAGCTGAATTTTGGGAACAACCACACCTACAATCCTGTGGGTTCATGGCTCAAAAACGGGGAAACTTCTTGCTTAGGGGATGGTAAGTTTCCCAAGTGGATATGGTCGCCTCTAACTCAAACATTAAACCAGCGACACAATTGATAATTGCAGAAAAGGTCACTTGAAATATATTGAATTCAACAAAACTGTGGCTGTGCTTTATCTTTGTTAGTGTTTCTTGAGCATGATATTAATGGAATACATTCCTGTTAGGGACCCAGAGGGGCTTGCACTCAAATCTTTGCTTTGTCCCTGACTCACTGTTGGGATGCCCGAAGCTGTGGATTCCAATCAGGAGTCTTTACGTTTGTTTCCCAAAGTGGCTCCTGCTCTTTACACTTCCTAAAAGGAAGTGAGTGTCCACATGGGATGGTTGGTTGCAATACAGGAAGGGTGTGCAGTTCTGAAAAGCCCATCAAAGTTGCCTCTTGTCTGAAACTTCCCTGGTATTCTTGACAAAGGATCTAAAAGGAGGAGAAATTAACATCTTGGCTCTTAACCGGCTATATCTCGAAATGAAGATACACAGACACTGAATTGGCTTCTGCTACAGCTGCTCCTTTATGCACACACTCTTTCTCTCTTAACAAGAAGGAATCCCTACTGCTCTTTTTGAATGCCAGGACCACCTTGATCTGGGGTTCCATGCGTTCTTATTCCTCTTTTGAGGATGACAATCATTCTTTAAACAACATGCCAAGAGATCAAAGATCTGTGTAGTACTTCACTAAAATCAGAGTGTCGACTCCTGCGGGCATGAAATACACTTTTCATAATTCCTACTGACAACACTCTGACTAGATGATTTTATCCTGTGATCCTGGTAGATCTGCTAGATGAGAAGCTCCTGGAAGCATAACGGAGGGGCCGTATGCCATCTGCTCAACAGAAACAACCACCATGAAAGGCATAGGGCTTGAATGCATTTGCCTGCAAGCTGAACATCTCCAAGTGGGATTTCACTACACCAGTGTTAATCCCACTTACATAATCTACTGCTTGGGGCTTTCTAGAGACGGTGTGATTTAGCAAGAAACTGTTCTGGGTATTGAATGTGACCCCAGTACCGTTGATGTCAACCTTAGCTTTGGCACCCAAGAGACTCCTCCTGCAGCTAATGGGTCTTCCACACACCTGTGCTCAGCCAGGTTGACAGGTGCGCAGCATACACAGGTGATTCACTTGGTTTCGGGGCACACACTCCAAGGTTATAAGGAAAAGGGGTAAGGAAATGCAGAAAGCTGGCCTGTTTGGGATGATAGCAGACTTCGAAGGGCAGCTCGTCCAGAAGGGTCTGCAGCTAGAGAGCTGCATCCAATGCTACCGGCACAGTGGCAGCCCTGAGCTGCCAGATTTTTTGGTTTTTCAAAAGAAGCCAGATTTTTTTTTTTAGGTGAAAACCACTGAATGTTTTTCTTAATTAACTTAATGAATGCATATAATTTAAAAATCAAAGGCTTAGAATCTATGGAGATGGTAAAAAGACTCATTGCCAGGGGTTGGAGGGAGGGGGAGGGGATGAATAGGCAGAGCTCAGAGAATTTTTAGGGAGTGAAAATACTCTGGATGATATTATAATGGTGGACATATGTCATTATGATACATCTGTCCAAATGTACAACACCAAGAGTGAACCCTCATGTAAATTATGGACTCTGGGTGATAACCATGTGTCAGTGCAGGCTCATCAGTTATAAGAAATGTACCATCTGGTGGGGGCGTTAATAGTGAGGGAGGCTGTGCACCTGTGGGGCAGGAGCTATATGGGAAATCTCTGTGCCTTCCCCCTTGTTCACAATTTTGTTGTGAACCTAAAGGTTCTAAAGATCCAAGCTAAAGAGCAAAGAAAAACTGGGGGAAAAAAATCAAAGGCTTATAGTAACAGTGGCCCCTGCCTCATCTCTCTCCAATCACCATCCTCAGTCACCACTTTCAAATGCTCTTTTTATTTCTTCTCTATTTTACTAAAACATGGTTATTCTGCTCTTTGTTAGCTTATTCTAAGCACTGCCTAGTTATTTCCTGCATTCACTGAGGCTGATATTTTTTAACTCTTGCTGCATCGACCCTCCCAACACAGTCACAGCCCCTGTTCAGTGACCTCGGTCTCTCCAGCTCCCTAGTCCTGCTCTCACACTGGGGCGTTCCTGTGCCCCTCTCCTGAGTTGGGACCCCTGTTTTCTGGATTCCATGGTTTTCTCAGTTGTCATTTTGTTGAGATATATTTCTGGTAGTTTCCTAAAAAGGCTGCTTGGGAAGTAAATTTTTGGAGACTTCACACATTTGAAAGGTCTTTATTCTACTCACATCTGATTGGAATTTGGCTGGTATAGACTTCTGCCTGGAAACCTGTTTTCCTTTAGATTTTGAAGGCATCTCTCCATGTCTTCCCATTTCCAGAGTTGCGCTGGATAAATCTGACACTCTGATTCATGTTCCTTCGGCTGTGTCCTGCTTCTCTCTCTGCTATGTTCGGCTCTCTTTTTCATGCGTGGTGTTCAGACATTTCATGGCAACAAACAGAGGTGTCAGGTAGACCTCCTGGGCCTCAAACCCTGCAATGACGCTCATGAACTGGGTGATCTTGGATATGTGACTTGACCTCACCGTGCCTCTGTAAAACCAGGATGAGTGCCCTTCATGTAGAGTGCAAGTGCAGAGTAATGAGATAATACATCAAAACCCTTCAAACAGGGACTTCCCTGGTGGCGCAGTGGTTAAGAATCCTCCTGCCAATGCAGGGGACATGGGTTTGATCCCTGGTCTGGGAAGACCCCACATGCCGTGGAGCGACTAAGCCCACGAGCCACAACTTCTGAGCCCATGCACCACAACTACTGAAACCCACGCGCTCTAGGGCCCACGTGCCACAACTACGGAGCCTGCGTGCTGCAACTACTGAAGCCCGTGCGCCCAGAGCCTGTGCTCCATAGCAAGAGAAGCCACCACAATGAGAAGCCCATGCACCACAACGAAGACTAGCCCCTGCTCACCACAGCTAGAGAAAGTCCACGTGCAGAAATGAAGACCCAACAGAGCCAAAAATAAATAAAATTTAAAAAAAAAAACCCACAATGCTTGGTATGTAGTGAGCAACCACTGAATATTGGGGGTTTTGACTGCTGATACTATCATCTTTCTTTGTTCTAGTTTGGCTTTTTCTTGCATTGGTTTGTGTCCTTCCATCCTGTTACTTGAACTGCATCTTGGTAATTTCCTCCCTCCATTTTCTCTCTTCTTCTGTCTTGGCAAGCCCATCAGTCAGACATTGGATTCCTAGACTCATCCTCTCCTGCTCCCATTCTTTCCTACTTCCCATTTCTCTTTCTTTTAAATTATTATTCTATTTTCTGAGATATTTCCTGGACCTTTGTTGCCCAATTCTGTTGAGTTTACTGATGGCTACCATATGTCAGTTTCCAAGAGCTCATTCTACGTCCCTGATGGTTCCTTCCCCATTGGCATTCTGATCTTGGTTTCTGGATGCAATGTGTCTTCTTATCTCTCTGGGAATAATAAGTAAACTTTGAAATTGTTTTCTGATCCCCACGATGGCGTCTCCTCAGGATTTTTTCCCCTTGCACGTGTTTGCTTTGTTCTCTCCCTTTCAAGTGCAGGATTTCCTCCTCAAAGTTCTGGCCATCCTTGGCTGTTCATTCATACCCAGGAGGGAGACCTAAAGGGGCTGTGCCTGTGGGTTGTGCTTGTTGACTGGTGAGCTGCACCGCATGGGATCCAGGGTCTTTTCTCCATAGCTCTGCCCGTGTCCCTAGAGTGGAATCCTCCAGTCCTACCTGGGGACAGAGTCTGGCTGCAACATTCCAGACAGGGTGGGGGCAGGAGCCGGGTGTTCAGGCTCAGGAAATCCTGCTCACCGCAGCTAGAGAAAGTCCACGTGCAGTCCATTTTTTCCACGAAATCCTCTATATTTAGCCCTGCACTTCACCCCCGCCTTCTGCAGCCCAGATGCTCTCCCCATCTCAGTTTCTTTACAGAATGAGTTTCCTAGATGCATATGAGGCCAGCTGCTCTGGTACAGACTTTCTATCAGTCCCACTATCCGCCCTGCCATCCTCACAGCCTGGGGTCTCCTGGCCCTGCCAGGCACTTGGGCTGCTTCTCCCCAGCATCGAGAAGGAGTCAGTTTCCACTCCTTCTGACTCCAGGGAAAAAAATTCTGATTTTGAAAGGTAACTAATTCCAATTTTATTCTATTCATTAGGACAGGTTAGGAGGCAAAAGATGCCTGCAGGAGTTATAAGCAGCCCTTTGGCCAGTCGTTAACCTAGGATACCCCTACTTCAGCCCACGTATAATAAGAATGACCTGCAATGCTGTTAAAAACCCAGATTCCTATCCCACCTCAGACCCACCAAACCAGAAGCCCTGTGGGTGGGGCCCAGGAATCAGCATGCTTAACAAGCTGCTCCTGGGAGGTTTGGATGCAGGTGGCCTGGTCTTTGTCACACACGGATGGACACCACTCGGAGAAAAACCAACTGGGAGCCAGGTCTGCTTCCCTGGATGCACAGCTCGGCCTCCTGGTGAGTCACTGCTAGTCTCTGGCCACTCAGCAAGTATGTACTGCATGTCCACTTGACACTGGCCTCACTGGGTGTTTCTCATGCACTGTGATCTGTAAGGCAGAGCCCAGAGATGCATTGATCTCACTGGGGCAGGCAGCGGGGTCTAGTCGATGTTCTGCTTGACCCCCCCACCCGGAAGCACTTTTTGGTAAGAGCAAAGGTAAACTCCATTTGCAACGGCTCCCTTTGTGCAGGTGAATGCATGGACCAGTGCCTATTTGAAGGGGGCCCTGTTGAACACCACACAGCTAGAGGAATGGGCTGTGCCACTCGACAGAGCACTCTCTCGGGAACATGACATTGAGTTATCATTTCCAAGAGAAGAGGGCTGCAGTGAAAAGTGGAAGATGGAAGATGTGCTCTCTGATGTAAGGCAAATGCTTCAGGCCACAAAAGAAGCTCAGAGCTGGCCTAGGACCTCGTGTTTCTCATGCACTGTGATCTGTAAGGCAGAGCCCAGAGATGCATTGATGTCATTGGGGCAGGCAGCAGGGTCTAGTCGATGTTCTGCTTGACCCCCCCACCCGGAAGCACTTTTTGGTAAGAGCAAAGGTAAACTCCATTTGCAACGGCTCCCTTTGTGCAGTTGAATGCATGGACCAGTGCCTATTTGAAGGGGGCCCTGTTGAACACCACACAGCTAGAGGAATGGGCTGTGCCACTCGACAGAGCACTCTCTCGGGAACATGACATTGAGTTATCATTTCCAAGAGAAGAGGGCTGCAGTGAAAAGTGGAAGATGGAAGATGTGCACTCTGATGTAAGGCAAATGCTTCAGGCCACAAAAGAAGCTCAGAGCTGGCCTAGGACCTCCAAGAGGCTGGGACCTAGGGAGGGGGATTAAAAGGAGAAGCAGCAGAGAAGAACTGCCAAAGGGAAGACTCAGCATCACGTGGCAGGGGACTCTGGCTGCTGCCCCATCTCCTTGGGTTGGCTGGTGCCTGAAACACCCCTTTGGACATGCAGACCTGAGGGCCAGAGAGGCTTCTAAGGTTGTCCTGAGAAGTCCTGCTGTAGCGTCAGCTAACATTCCCATAGGACCCCAGCATGGCCTGAAGGAATAAGCACAAACCAGTAGGTTTGGCTCTAGACAGAAGAACCAATGCCTTCCCTCCTCTGTGATTCAGTCTCCTCGTCTATTAAACGGTGTCTCACCATCTACTGAAGTGTCTGTGTGCCTTTACAGGTCTACACTCAGCTCTCCTTCCAAGGGCAACCGTCTTTTCTCCCTACAGTGTGTTTGTCGGCTCTGAGGACACAGACTGTCTTCATCATCTCTTGTATCCAGCACTTGCCACTGTGTGGCCCTTCATAAGTGCTCTGTAAATGGCTTTACTGACACATTAATTAATTACTCTTCACCAGATATGATTTAAACTGACTGCTCTCCATTCAGCATTTCCCCTTGACTTGATGCCGTCAGAGGTGCCATCTTGGGAGGTCATTTCAGATCATAGGAAATATGCCATCAACAGGTCTCGCAATCACAAAAATGCAGAAATGTGAGGTTAATTCGGTCTTTTATTAGGTGTGAGATGATATTTGAGGCTGACTGTTTATGGGAAGAAGAAGAAAACCATAGGTTGCTTTTTAAGGAAGTGGAATGTATGTTCCGCAGAAATTCACAAGAGCAAAGTGTGATTTGGAAAGTGTCGAGGTTGACTTGAAATAATAGAATAACAGTGTGTGTATGTGTCGTGTGTGTGTATGTGTGTGTGTACAAGAGAAAGAGATTGCATCAAGGAAGAAAGACAGAAAACATATCCTTCTCTAGATGAATTGACTCCTTTAATATCAGTGGGGTGAACGATTCTCGCCACGTTTGCTGTCACTCCTTGTCTAGAATTTGAGCGCAATAAACATGGGAAGGGGGATCTTAGAAGCTGCTTTGGTTACAATTGAATCTTTTTCAATAGAGAGGGTGGATGATGCGTCTCCGGATGTGTCACATTTTTATCATGAAGCGGGGAGCGCACTTCAGTGTCCATCACCATGGTTGCCCAGATGCCCTGACTCTAGGACCACACAGGCTGGAAGGCTACTGGCTGCGTCTGTTGTGAGTAGGACCAGCCCTCCCTCGCCAGGAGCTCCACAACCCCAGACCCACTCTTTCATAGCCATCCTTCTCAGCATTAAAATGGTTCCTCTTCAAAATCCCTCTACTGAAAATAAACTGGGGCTACTGAGGCAATGCCTACTAAGTTCAAAGTTAAAATGCACAGCTACTCCATGCAGTCAAGGATATTTGTGAGAAGGTGTTCGTTACAGTCTTGTTTGTAACAGCAAAAAATTGCAGACCTCCTAAAAGTCCCCCAATAAAAATTGGCCACTAAACTATGATACCCCCAAGCTACGGAACTCTGCACAGCAGTTAAAATGAATGAGATACCTGTCTGTACTTACTTGGAAGGGCACCCATGCTGGATTATTAGGGGAAGACCACTACAGACAGAATATATACACAACTTTGTTCAAAGATTAAGATGTCTACCAATATATAATACATGGGTATATGGTAACAGCAAAAAATTGCAGACCTCCTAAAAGTCCCCCAATAAAAATTGGCCAATAAACTATGATACCCCCAAGCTACGGAACTCTGCACAGCAGTTAAAATGAATGAGGTACCTGTCTGTACTTACTTGGAAGGGCACCCATGCTGGATTATTAGGGGAAGACCACTACAGACAGAATATATACACAACTTTGTTCAAAGATTAAGATGTCTACCAATATATAATACATGGGTATATGTTTCTATGTGCACAGAAAAAGTTCTGGAAGGATACACACTAAACTAAGAACAATGGTTACACTGGAGAATGTAATTGGTAGGGAGGGAGTGATAAAGAAAGTGATTCTCTTTTTTTTTTTTTTTTTTTTTTAAATTTAGAATGGGCTGCTTTTGTAATTTTGAAAAAAATCCTCAGTCCCTTATTAAAATAGAGATCTCTACGGGAAGGGTCATTCCATGCTGAGGTCCAGTAGCTTGGTTGGAACCTGGGTGGGTTATGGGAGGGGGTGTTTATTTTACAGTCTGCTGAGAAGTAGCCCAAGGATTTTCACAGGAAAGGGGCTGTCAGAACCCAGACAGAATGCACGTGGTGGAGATGCCCTGTCCGTGGCGATTCCCCATCTACAGACCAAAGGTATGTGTCAAAAGAGGGATTTGTGGAGCGCTGCCCTTTCCTGGATGGATAATGATGGCCCACTGGCAGCTCCAGTCCTCCTGCAAACTGTCTCTACCACAGGATTTCCTTTTGCAAAGATGCTGCCCGAGCACATGAAGACCAATGGACTAAATTATAAATGGACTGGCCTGTTATCCATCTCATGTTCTCCCTTCCCTAATGTCCAGATCACTTTATATCTTTAAAGAGCAGCATCTCTACTTGGTCAGAAGAATTTAAAACCGGTCACATTTGGAATAGATACATGTACATGTATAACTGAATCACTTTGCCGTACACCCGAAACTAACACAACATTGTTAATCAACTATCCTCCAAAATAAAATAAAAAGTTAAAAAAAATAAATTAGAAATAAATAAATAAACCAGTCACATTTGGGTAGTTTGATACAGAGATAACAGTAGTTCCCATTACATAAAGAAATCTTTGGCATTCCCCATCCCGAGCTATAGCTCCCCTTCGAGATGATTTAGGAGCTGACTGACAGCTAAACACTGCCTTTTACTGAAATCAACAAGGGCTGGGGGGCCTAGGATTTTGCTTGAGATCCCGAGCAATCTGCTGACCTTTCTCCAACACCACTTATTATATTTTAGTGTCAGAATCAATTGAATGGTGCGCTCTAAAGAGAGCAACTGAATCCATTTGTGCTTTGGGAAAAAGCAGCCTCAGCCATCCTCATCCATCAAGGTTAAATGGAAGGGGAAATGCCTTAAAGTGGGTCGTTTTTTTTCAACGGCAATATGCCAGCGAAGCACATGAGGCTTCTGTAACGTGCCGCAATCACTGTGATTTATCCGCATACGGCAGTGAAGGCAATGCCTGAGCCAAAAGAGAAAGTAAATCTCAGAGAAATCACGTTTCTCTGTGGGGAAAGTGGACGGGCCATTTGTCCTGGAGGTACCAACCACATAAGAGTTGCAGTGCCCTCTGGTGGTGGTTGTTTTTTCCTGCATTGCGCCATTGCACGTTTCTGATTTGCCCCACGGAAGACCAAGGCGACGCCATCAGCGGATGGCGTGGGGAATGGGAGGTGCAGAGGAAGAGAGTATCTGAAATGGAAAGGAAAGCAATCGACACTTAGAACTATGAGAAAACGACTGCTGGGTACAGGTCTGGCTCCCCGGTGTCACGCTGAGAGCTGGCACCTGACAGAAGAGGCAATAGGTGCTTTGAAGCTCTGGTGGGTCCTCTCCAGATCTGCTGAAAAATAGGGTGAAATGCCCAGCGGCGGAGAAAAGCAGCACTGCCCAGTGGAAGAACACAGACCCGGTTGTCAAAGAAACTGCGGGGCCAGTTCAGCCACTTGCTGGTTAAGGGACACAGGGCGAGTCATTTGTCTTCCATAGTTTGTTCATCTGTGAAATGGGAGGAAGAAGCCCTACCCCCTGAGTCACTGTCCAAACAAACAAGACAGTATGCGTGACGGCTTAGCAGAGGGCAGGCAGTCCCTGGGTGGCAACTGTCACAAAAGTGCTGCCACCCCACACCTTGTTTTAGGTTCTTTACATAACTTAATGAAACTAGGGGAGATAATGGACATTTTTATTTTATTTTATTGACATATAGTTGATGTGTAATATTATGTAAATTCTTGGTGTACAAAATAGTGATTCACAAGTTTTAAAGGTTACACTCCATTTATAGCTATTATAAAATACTGGCTATATTCCCTGTGTTGTACAATATATCTTTGCAGCTTGTTTTATACCTAATATTTTGTACCTCTTAATCCTCTACCCCTATCTTGCCCCTCCCCACTTCCCTCTCCCCACTGGTAACCACTAGTTTGTTCTCTATATCTGTGAGTCTGTTTCTTTTTTGTTATATTCACTAGTTGGTTATATTTTTCAGATTCCACATGTAAGTGATATCATACAGTCTTTGTCTTTCTCTGTCTGACCTGTTTCACTTAGCATAATACCCTCCAGGTCATCCATGTTGTTACAAGTGGCAAAATTTCATTCTTTTATGGCTGAGTAGTATTCCAGTATATATATGTGCCACATCTTCTTTACCTATCTATCTGTTGATGGACACTTAGGTTGCTTCCGTATCTTGGCAACTGTAAATAATGCTGCTGTGAACATTGGGATGCATGTATCTTTTCCAATTAGTGTTTTCATTTTTTTCAGATATATACCCAGGAGTAGAATTGCTGAGTCATATGGTAGTTCTGTATTTAGTTTTTTGAGGAACATCCATACTGCTTTCCACACTGGCTGCACCAATTTACGCTCTCACCAACAGTGCACGAGGGTTCCCTTTTCTCCACCTCCTCGCCAGCATGACAATAGACATTTTAAAATCACACATGTGTATAATAAAGTCACGCCCCCTTTCCTCTAAAGATGAGGTCTGAAAATACGAAGAATCTGATACAAACAATCTTGCGTGTTCGTTACTTTTCCCTTCTCAATTCCTTCACTGCTTGTTGGATCTCATTCTAAAATAAAAGGCCTCAAAAGCTCCTTTTAAAAACCTCTCACAAATTACTCTCAAGTCAAAGAATTCCTATGTTAGACAACCCTTCTTGCTCAAGTTGATCGAAAGTATTTCAAGGAATCAAGATCATCACAATGTGCCCACTAATTTTAAGCTGCAAACAGGCAACTGTTCTGAGTCATCCCCTGACCACTGAGCGTATGTGTATAAAATATATTGCTAATATCACAGGAAACATGCCAAAGGTCTGTATCTTGATTGGGTGGTAGTTATACAAATCTACACAATAATAAATTGCATAGAACTACACACACACACAAATGAGTGAAGTCTGAATAATTCTGTGGGTTGCACTAATATCAATTTCCTGGTTGTAATATTGTACTCTAGTTGTACGAGATGTTACCATTGGGGGAGACTGGGCGAAGAGTATGTGAGGCCTCCTTGTACCTTTTTTGCAATTAACTTTGAACCTATAATTATTTAAGAATAAAAAGTCAAAATAATAACATACCAATGAGTTTGATCTAACCCACAATTACTGGTAGGCATAATAAGCATTATACTTCGAAGCAATAAGACATTAAGAGTAAGCCGTGAAAAAAAATTATGATCATTTACACTACTTTTTCATATTCAAGTATAATATTTAGCTTTCCCAAGCATCTACCAAATTTCCTCAATTTTAAGTTTCTGTGTTTTTATATTTTAACCTCCTTGAAATCAGGACATGAGTCTTATTTTATTTTATTTTTTTTTCCGGTACGCGGGCCTCTCACTGCTGTGGCCTCTCCCCCTGAGGAGCACAGGCTCCGGACGCACAGGCCCAGCGGCCATGGCTCACGGGCCCAGTTGCTCCACGGCATGTGGG
>NC_041233.1:79067292-79086049 GCF_002837175.3 Physeter macrocephalus
TCCGGACGCGCAGGCACAGCGGCCATGGCTCACGGGCCCAGCCGCTCCACGGCACGTGGGATCCTCCTGGACCGGGGCACGAACCCGCGTCCCCTGCATCGGCAGGCGGACTCTCAATCACTGTGCCACCAGGGAAGCCCCAGGATGACTCTTATAATGGATAGCATGTCATAGCTTAATTAGCAGCATTTTTTCTTTCTTATTGGTAGATAAAATAATGGTGCATTTTCAACCATGGGCACCCAAGAGTCGATGAAATGTAATGAATAAGACAGTCATTTGTGCTATTTACCGAATATCACCTGTTCTCCTCCAGGACACGTGGTAGGATTGCGCTTATCTGCCCTCTGAAAAGTCGGTGCGGCTGTGGGATTGACTTTGGCCAATAAAATGTGAGCAGAAATGATGCCCCTTCCAGAAGAAAGTCTTTAAGTGCCTGTGAGCCATATGTCCTTTTGCTGCCACTATGACCGTGAATGTTCTAGTTGCTGGGGTCTTTGTCAGCCTGTGTCCCGGAAGGAAGGAAGTATGCAGAAGAGCCCAGGTACCGACAGTAAACATGAAGCATGAGGTAAAAACTAAATCTTTATCATCCTAAGCCACAAAGATGTAGGAGATGTTGTTACTACAGCATAACTTAGCTGATCCTAACTAACGGTGCGATGGTCAATGTGGGTCACGCTGTCTTATACGGTCAGTTTTCATTGTTTGCAGTAGTTATGTTCTATAAAGTTGTCGTGAACACTGAACTAGGGAATACTGAGTCATTGCCCCTAAAGGAAATACAAGGTTAGGTTCCTATGAGCCTCTGGTCACATTTTCATCTACTGATCAATATAGAACCTTGGTTTATGTGTGTCTCTGTTTAAAGACACCTTATGTAATATGTACTGTTAACTCTTTAACATTGAACTCAGGGCCAGCAGCACGATAACTCATGCTAAAGTAAAACTTATCTAACACGTGTATTTTCTCCATGAGGCACATCCCAGCCTTCCTGTGCTCAGAAACACTGGATAGCACTTCTGTATGATATGTGGGGGTCATTTTAAACAGTAAAATCACCAAACAAAAGCACAGAATTAAAGCTAAAAGTGTGGCACTAAATAAACTGCATAAATGACCCTGGTTTATGGTCTGAGAGCCAGACAAGGAGGGCAGAGGGTCCCCTTGTTTGACCTCAGCTGGGAACGTGCACACTGAGCCACAAACTTTAAGCCCCTCTGTGCACGTGCTTGTCCACAAATGGCCACAAGTGTGCAGGGAGTATTGACTGGAGGTGACAAAAAGATCTTAGTGAGTAGGTGAATTCACAAATACTGAATCCGTGAATAATGAGGATCAACTATACCAGCAGTTCACCAACTAGGGCCTGTGGACCCCTGAGTTTGCTAACACCCTTTCGGAGAGTCTGTGACAGTAAAACAGTTTACACAATACCACCAAGATGATATGCGCCCTTTTCTCTGTATGGACATTTGCACAGATGGTGCAAACAATGATGGATCAAACTGCAGGTGCCTTAATAACCAATGAAGGCGTGCCACTAAATTGCACCAGTCACCATCATGTTCTTTACTTCCCTGTGCTCATTGGAAGAAAAAAAAAAAGCTAGTTTCACTCAAGAATGTTCTTGATGAAGCAGTAAAAATTATTCATGCCAGTGATAAAATTTCAAGCTTTCAGGTGAAAATTAGATGTTGGAAAACTTACATATGCCCCCACGAGCTGGAAAGCCTTCCAATATGTAAACCCTTTTCTGATGTGATTGATATTAACCAAAGTAATTTTTGATAGTGTCTAATGAAATGTATCAACGTTTGGAAGAGCTGCCTCACTTAGTGAACCAATATTTTCCAAGTGGCCAGTGCATGACGTTACAAAATCATACATGGGTAGAAGATCCATCCAAAGTGATAGAAAAATGGATTTTAATATAACAGAGAATGAAAAGTTCATTGATATCATTCCGTATTCCACATTGCAATTTACTTTGGGGACACTACCTCATTCAAGTTTTGATATAGTATAAAAGCAGAATAGCCACCATTATCTGAAAAGACTATTAGAATCGCCCTCCTTTCTCCAACTACATACCTGTGAGAGGCCAGGTGTTTCTTATATACCTCAAACAAACACATCACATTCCATAAAGAAGTAGATAAGAAAATGTAACTGTCTTCCAGTAAGCCAGACATTAAAGAGATATGTAAAAATGTAAAACAATACCACTCTTCTCACTCTCTTTTTCTTGGAAAATAAAGGTTTTTTTAAATTAATGTGTTATTTAAGCCAAGACATGGAATAACCTGTCCATCAACAGATGAATGGATAAAGAAGATGTGGTACATATACACAATGGAATACTACTCAGCCATAAAAAAGAATGATATAATGCCATTTGCAGCAACATGGATGGACCTAGAGATTATCATACTAAGTGAAGTAAGTCAGACAGAGAGAGAGAAATACTGCATGATATCACTTATATGTGAAATCTAAAATATGACACAGGGAATTCCCTGGGGGTCCAGTGGTTAGGACTCGGTGCTTTTACTGCCAGGGCCTGGGTTTGATCCCTGGTTGGGGAACTAAGATCCCTCAAGCCACTCGGCATGGCCAAAAAATAAATAAATAAACAAACAAATAAATAAAATAAAATATTACACAAATGAACTTATCTACGAAACAGAAACATACTCACAGACATAGAGAACAGACTTGTGGTTGCCAAGAAGGAGGAGGTATGGGGTAGGGATGGAGTGGGAGTTTGGGGTTAGCAGATGCAAACTAGTATATATATAGAATGGATAAACAACAAGGTCCTACTGTATAGCACAGGGAATTGTATTCAATATCCTGTGATAAACCATCGTGGAAAAGAATACAAAAAAGAATGTATATATATGTATGTGTGTGTGTGTGTGTGTATATATATGAATAACTTTGCTGTACAGCAGAAATTAACACATTGTAAATCAACTATACTTCAATTTAAACATGAATACGTTATTTATGTTAACATGTAATAGGTCTGTTATTGTTCTTTTTAAATTAATTAATAATTTTTAATGCCTCTGTTAAGTTCCAATGTGGAAAATCTCATTAGATAAAAACCCACATGAGCAAGAGTTCTCCAGGGTTCTCAATCATTTCAAGAGTGTATGAGAAGAGTTGCCCATGCTACCTAATCAACACTGGCAGCACCCTATCTGCACACACGCTGACTCTTACATAGGTTAGAAGACCACGGTTCTAGACGTCACTCCCCAGCAGCAAAGGAGAGCAGGAAGAAGCTGGGTGCCTGGAGAACAGGAGTCCCTGCAGACAAATTCCCAGCCCCGCAGATCTCATGACAAGTGGGCTTCGCTCTTCTGAGTCAGTGCAGGACACTCGTTACGTAGGGAAGGACTTTGATCACTCCATGGAGAAAGTGATGACCTCTGTGAAGAGGAAAGATCTCAAGAGCAGCCCTCTTGGACAGCAGTCCTCAAAGGTCAATGGATGGAGGATTTGCTGACCAGAGGATCCCTGTGCTACGTCCCCACTCTAAGCAATCTCATCAACTCATGGACTTCCAACTACATCTGCAGCCAGATTTCTCAACCTGTCCCTGAGAGGCTGTGAAATCTCCTCCTGCTTCCCCAGTAAAAATGCAATAGAAAAACAAGACCAACACCCACAACTTGAAAAGCCGTTTAGATTGTGAGGGCCAAAGAGGGGATGACATCGCCTGGTACTCCATGAGATGGTGCAAATTGTATCAAAGTCCCACTCCGGGCAGCCGCCTTCTCCAAAAATCTCCTTGTCAAGTTCTTCCTGAGCATCCTTCCTCCCACATCCCCCCGCTCCTAAAAAACCCTCCAGCCTATCTTGGCTTTCAGGATCCATCTTTTCTCTACAATGACTTCTCCCATTTTCTCATATGATTATCTAGCTTTCTTCCCTTCTCTTCTCCATGCTCTACACAGATCAACACAACAACAGCCCCCCCCAAAATAAAAAACCTGATCCCCCAGGAAGAGGAATAAGACAGGTTGAAAATACTTATGTGCAAACACTTTTGTACAAATTGCTTTCTTTTCTAACAGACAAATGGCATGCAGTGCCAAGGTCTTCTATTTTTATGGGACTAAGTGTTACCCATGAAATGTGTTTCTGAATTTGGAGTTCTCAAACTAAAATCAGCCCCATATAAGAATTTACTGAGAATTCTGACAAACAGTACTACTTCTCTCCTACTTCCTGTGCAAATAAGCATTTGGAATTTTCAGGGATGATGCTTGGTCATTAATGCGTCGTCAACGTTGCCTTGAGTTGCTGTGGTTTGGGCTTGCAACTATTATTCCATTTCAGTTAGAAATCTTTATTAGTTTGACTTCATCATTATCACTTTAATTTCTTGTGAGCTATTTGGTCAGCTATATAATGAGATGCCTATTAGCATCCATTGCATTTTTGGCCCATAATTTTCCAGTGCCCAGATTTAGGACAATGTGTAATGGTACAAATATGAACCCTTCAGACTCCTATTGCTAAGATTTGTGAGGTGTTATTTTAGATAATTATATAATGATAAATATATTATATATATTAGTTTGTTGTTATAGAAATCATTCCCTCAGAATGTCTTTGGACAGTGAAATTTTGTGATTTTGAAAGTGTTTCTTCAACTGGGAAGGCGAACAGGGCAGTTTGGGGCCAGACTGTCTGCGTCTCAAATAATTAATTGTTGAAAATATTTAAGAGGCAATGATTTGTAGCATATGCTGATAATTCCCAAATCAGAATCTCTAGTCTATGATTTTTTCCTCATCTCTGGTTCCATATATGCAACCAGGTTTCACAAATAAACTCATTATTTCCGAAATGGAAAGCATCTCTCCTCTCCCACACCAGACTTGCAGCTTATAGCTGTTCCTATCTCAGGAAACGAAATCACTGTTCACATGTTCACTCCACCTACAAACGAGGTTCCTCTCTCTTCCCCAGTCCAGTCTCTAAGTTCTGTTAACTCTGCCTCCTAGATACTTCTCGAATCCCTCCTTTTCTCCCCATTCCTTCTGCCATCACCCCAAGGCATTGCCATCCCTCACCTGGATATTTCACTGCTTTATTCCCAGCCTCTAGAATCATTTGTAGCACATAGTAGGTGCTTGTGCAGAATCATTCCTAGCACATAGTAGGTGCTTGTGTGATATCTTTTGTTTGCCTCTTTGGATCCACTCTCCTCCCTTCTCCCCCTGTTCTGGGCCCAGGAAGCTGACCTGATGGACCACCTCAGCAGGATGTCTTGTCCTCTGGCTTTTTCAGCAGTGCTGTTCAACAAAAATAAAATACAAGCCCCTGGCATGAGCCACGGGGATCATTCAAAAATTTCCAGTAGCCACATTTTAAAAAGTAAAAAGAAATAGGTGAAGTTTGTTTTAATAATGTATTTTATTTGGCTCTGTATCTGAAACATTACCATGTCAACGCATGATCAACATGAAAAAACAATACTTATTTGTGAAATATTTTACCATCTTTTTTCTCACCAAGCCTTCGCGATCCAGTGTGTATGTTATACTTACAGCACATCCCAATTCAGATTAGCTACATTTCAAGGGCACCATTGCTACGTCTGATGAGCGCCCACCACCCTGCAGAGCTCAGACCGGGAGGTCAGAGGGAGGGAAGGGAGTCAGAGCGGAGTATTTATGTCCCTAACTCCCCCCACCACAGGGTCCTCACAGGCTGGAGGGTCCCACCTCCTGTCAAGCATCCTCTCTGTCTCGAAACCCAATGTATTAGTGTCCCGAGGCTGCTGCAACAAAGTACCGCAAACTGGGTGGCTCAAAACAATGGACGCTTTTCTCTCGCAAGAGACTGTAAATGTGAGATCAAAGAGTTGACAGAGCTGGGTTCCCTCTGAAGCTTCTAGGGGAGAATCTGTCCCATGCTTTGCTCTTAACTTCTGGTGTTGCCACTACTCCAGGCTGTCTTTGGCTTGTAGGTACAACACTCCAGTCTCTCTGGCTCCATTGTCACTCGTCTTCCCCTGTGTCGCTGTGTCTCTTCTTGTAAGGACATCAGTCGTGTTGGATTAAGGGCCCGCCGTACACGTGGCCCCGTTGGAACCAACGGCATCTGCAATGGTCCTGTTTCCAAATCGCATCACTTTCTGAGGTTCTGAGAAGGACATCAGTTTGGGGGGGAACAGTCTCCAGCCCAGGACACCCTGTAACTGTCCCCTCCTTTGAGCAAAGGATGAGCATGCCCTTGCTGTTTCCTCACTGGTCTAAGACCGATCTTTTTTTTTTTTTTTTTTTTTTTTTTTTTTTTTTGGTGGTATGCAGGCCTCCGTCTGTTGTGGCCTCTCCCGTTGCGGAGCACAGGCTCCGGACGCGCAGGCTCAGCGGCCATGGCGCTCGGGCCCAGCCGCTCCGCGGCATGTGGGATCTTCCCGGACCGGGGCACGAACCCGTGTCCCCTGCATCGGCAGGCGGACGTGCAACCACTGCGCCACCAGGGAAGCCCTAAGACCCATCTTTATGAAGTACTAAATTTCCATCTGCAGTTGGGTCTATTTCCAGATTTTTCCACTTCTGTCCCATCGGTCTGTCTGTGCAAGCACCAATTCCGTAGTACTGCAGTTACAGAGCCTTTCTGGAATGTTTTAATATTGTAATTCTAGAAGTTTTATAGTATGTTTAACCTGTGCTCCTTGCGCCTGTGGCTCAGCTTCCTCTAGGTTTTCCTTGTGAATCTTCCTTATTCGTTCTTCGAAATAACTTTAATTTACAAATCGACTCATGAAGAATTGATATATTTGTGAAAATGAGTTTTTCTATCCAAAACATTGCATGTTTTTCCACTTCTTCATGGCCCTTCTTGTGTCTTCCAGGGTGTTTAAGTTTTCCATAAGGGTTTGGACATTTCTATGTAAGTTTATGCCTAAATATTTCATTTTCTTTCCACTAAGTAGGGCACCATTGCTACGTCTGATGAGCGCCCACCACCCTGCAGAGCTCAGACCGGGAGGTCAGAGGGAGGGAAGGGAGTCAGAGCGGAGTATTTATGTCCCTAACTCCCCCCACCACAGGGTCCTCACAGGCTGGAGGGTCCCACCTCCTGTCAAGCATCCTCTCTGTCTCGAAACCCAATGTATTAGTGTCCCGAGGCTGCTGCAACAAAGTACCGCAAACTGGGTGGCTCAAAACAATGGACGCTTTTCTCTCGCAAGAGACTGTAAATGTGAGATCAAAGAGTTGACAGAGCTGGGTTCCCTCTGAAGCTTCTAGGGGAGAATCTGTCCCATGCTTTGCTCTTAACTTCTGGTGTTGCCACTACTCCAGGCTGTCTTTGGCTTGTAGGTACAACACTCCAGTCTCTCTGGCTCCATTGTCACTCGTCTTCCCCTGTGTCGCTGTGTCTCTTCTTGTAAGGACATCAGTCGTGTTGGATTAAGGGCCCGCCGTACACGTGGCCCCGTTGGAACCAACGGCATCTGCAATGGTCCTGTTTCCAAATCGCATCACGTTCTGAGGTTCTGAGAAGGACATCAGTTTGGGGGGGAACAGTCTCCAGCCCAGGACACCCTGTAACTGTCCCCTCCTTTGAGCAAAGGATGAGCATGCCCTTGCTGTTTCCTCACTGGTCTAAGACCGATCTTTTTTTTTTTTTTTTTTTTTTTTTTTTTTTTTTGGTGGTATGCAGGCCTCCGTCTGTTGTGGCCTCTCCCGTTGCGGAGCACAGGCTCCGGACGCGCAGGCTCAGCGGCCATGGCGCTCGGGCCCAGCCGCTCCGCGGCATGTGGGATCTTCCCGGACCGGGGCACGAACCCGTGTCCCCTGCATCGGCAGGCGGACGTGCAACCACTGCGCCACCAGGGAAGCCCTAAGACCCATCTTTATGAAGTACTAAATTTCCATCTGCAGTTGGGTCTATTTCCAGATTTTTCCACTTCTGTCCCATCGGTCTGTCTGTGCAAGCACCAATTCCGTAGTACTGCAGTTACAGAGCCTTTCTGGAATGTTTTAATATTGTAATTCTAGAAGTTTTATAGTATGTTTAACCTGTGCTCCTTGCGCCTGTGGCTCAGCTTCCTCTAGGTTTTCCTTGTGAATCTTCCTTATTCGTTCTTCGAAATAACTTTAATTTACAAATCGACTCATGAAGAATTGATATATTTGTGAAAATGAGTTTTTCTATCCAAAACATTGCATGTTTTTCCACTTCTTCATGGCCCTTCTTGTGTCTTCCAGGGTGTTTAAGTTTTCCATAAGGGTTTGGACATTTCTATGTAAGTTTATGCCTAAATATTTCATTTTCTTTCCACTAAGTTTTCTTTTTTTTTTTCTTTTTTTTTTTTTTTGCGGTACGCGGGCCTCTCACTGTTGTGGCCTCTCCCGTTGCGGAGCACAGGCTCCGGACGCGCAGGCTCAGCGGCCATGGCTCACGGGCCCAGCCGCTCCGCGGCACGTGGGATCTTCCCGGACCGGGGCACGAACCCGCGTCCCCTGCATCGGCAGGCGGATTCTCAACCACTGCGACACCCGGGAAGCCCCACTAAGTTTTCTGACTGGTTTTTATTTATATATATGACAACTATTGATTTGTGTGTTGACTTTATAACTTAATTTACTAAACTTTCTTACTATTTTATAGTAGTTTCCCATTGATTCTTTGGGTTGCTACATAATCATATTATCTGTAAATAGAAAAACATTTATATTCCTTTCTAATATATACTCTGTAAATGTTTTATTTTGTCTGATTACATTGGCTAATAACACAATGTTTAGCAGTAGTAGAGACAGCAGGCATTAGTTCTCGTTCCAGACCTTCGTAGCAAAGCCCCAAGTGCTTTCCTATTAAGTCAAAAGCTAACTTTGGTCTGAAGCGTATATATCTATCATGTTATGAAAGTATCCATCAATTCATATATTACTAAGTGTTTATAAAATGAATGGGTATTGTTATGGGCTGAATTGTGTCCCCCCTCAAAAAAAATTCATATGTAGAAGCCCTAACTCCAGTACCTCAGAATGTGACTGTATTTGGAGAAAATACAGTCACATTCTGGCTGTTAAAGGGGTGATTAAGTTAAAATGAAGCCGTTAGGGTGGGCCTTAATCCATTCTGACTGGTGTCCTTGTAAGAGGGAATTTGGACACACCAAGAGGCACCAGGAGCACATGAACACATAGGAAAGACCAGGTGAGGCAGCGAGAAGGAGACCACGTGCAACCCAAGGAGAGAAGCCTCAGAAGAAACCACCCGTGCCAATACCTTGATCTTGGACTTCCAGCCTCCAGAGCTATGAGAAGATACATTTCTGTTGTTCATGCCACCCAGTCTGTGGTACTTTGTTATAACACCTTTAGCAGTCTAATATAGATAGAATTATGTCAAGTACCTCTTCTGTATCTATGGAGATGATCATATGATTCATCCCCTTAGCTCTATTAATAGTATGGTATATCAATATATTTCCTAATATTGGACCATCCTTGCATTCTGGAATTAATCTCACTGTTTTTTGTTTGTTTTGTTTTGTTTTTGGCTGCACTGCACAGCTTGTGGGATCTTAGCTCCTGGATTGAGATTGAACCCAGGACACAGCTAAGAAGGTGCCCAGTCTTAACCACTGGACTGCCAGGGAATTCCTCAATCTCACTTGCTCTTAATGCATTTTTCTTTTCATGTGCTATTGCATTCTTTTGGATAACTTTTTATTTAAAAATTTAACATAGGGACTTCCCTGGTGGCGCAGTGGTCAAGAATCCACCTGTCAGTGCAGAGGACATAGGTTCGATCCCTGGCCAGTGAAGATCTCACATGCCGAAGAGCAGCTATCCCTGCGTGCCACAACTACTGAGCCCGTGCGCTGCAACTATTGAAGCCTGTGCGCCTAGAGCCCGTGCTCTGCGACAAGAGAAGCCCTCGCTCACCACAACTAGAGAAAGCCCTCATGCAGCAACAAAGATTCAATGCAGCCAAAAATAATAATAATAATTACCATAAATATTTATCAGTAAGATCAATCAGAAGTTTTATTTTCCAATGAAATCTTTTCAAATTTGAAGATTAATAATATACTCACTTTATAGCAAAGTTTTCCTTGATTTTTTTACACTCTAGAATAGTTTGGGAGGTATTGAGATTACATGAACTTGAAAGATGCATTTTAGGCCTGGTGCTTCTTGGGGAGGATAGTTCTTTAATAGTTTCTTACTTCTTCTGTGGTAATAAGTCTGTTTAGACTTAATGTCTTTACTAGGTTCCATTTTGGTAAGTTGTATTTTTCTAGAAAACTATCCATTTCATCTAGGTTTTCATATTTATTTGCCTAAAGTTGTGAAAAGTACTCTCTTGATTTTTTAAGTTTCTTTTATTTTTTGTTTCACCCTTTGTCACTTCTAATGCTGTGAATTTCTGCTTTCTCCATTTTTAATTTGATTAGCTATTGGTTTGTCTATTTTGTTGTTTTTTCACTTAAAGAAAAGAAATCCACCTTGCATCTTTTTAAGATCTCTACTGTTTTTCTCCTGCCTAATATATTAACTTCTTTATGTTTATTAACTCTTTCCTTCTTTTTCATTATTATTGCTATATGTATTTAGCGTTACAAGTTTTCTGCTAATAACCCTTTTAGCTGTATCCCTTAGAATCCGATAGATCATATTTTTAACCCATACTTACTTTTCAGAACTTCCACAATTTCATTTTGCATTTTCCCTTTAAACAAGAGCTGTTTAATAGAGGGTGTTTTGTTGTTGTTGTTTTGCTGGTGGTAGTGGTTTTTGGTTTTAGTTCTTTATATATTTTGTTTATTAAATCCCTTATCAGATATATGGTTTGCAAATATTTTCTCTCATTCTGTAGGTTGCCTTTTCAATGTATTGTTTTCAAATTTATTGATTATTTTTCAATTTGCTCTGCAGAAGTTCTTTAGTTTGATGCATTCCCACTTGTTGATTTTAGCTTTTGTTGTCGGTGTTTGCTGTCATTGTTTTATATTTAAGAGTGGAAGGATGTTTTTGTTTTTTAATGTTGTCAATTTCTGGTCCATTGTGCTTAGAGAATCCTGCTTGTATTATTTCTATTCCTTTAAATTCATTGAGATCTTCTTTGTGAGGTAAGATTTGGTCAATTGTCTTAATGTTTCATTTGTACTTTAAGAGAAGGTGTCTTCTCATATTTTGTTTAGATTTCTATACATATCTATAAAATTTACTCAATGAGTATGCTATTATGTCTTCTATAGTCTTACTAATTTTCTGTCCACGTGGTATTGCTTCAGTTGAAAGGAGTGGGTTAAGTCTAATGTTATGTGCTTGACTAATTCTCCTTGAATCTTTTATAGATTCTGCACTGCAATTTTTGCCACGTCACTGGGTGCCTACATGCTAACAACTGCAATATCTTCTGTGATCGTAGGCTTGACATTATAAACTGCCTTCCCATTCTTTTATAATGCTTTCTGATCTGACATCTACCTTGCCAGATATCAAGTTTTCTTTCTTGCATTTTTATCCTTCCTTTTATTTTACTTATTCATTATCTCACATAGCATAAGTTTGTCCATTCTTTAACTGTTAATCTTTCTAGATCTCTTTATTTTAGAAATGTCTCTTATATAGGGCATAGTGTTGGATTTTTCTTAAGTAACCAAAAATGTAAATCCTTCCTTTAACAGTCTAAGCCAATTTACATTTATCACAATCAATATATTTCACCTCAGTTTCATCATATTATATATTTTATGTACATATATGTATGTATATACATACCTATACACATATATACATGTATATGGAAATACATATAATGGTCTTTCAGTATGTAGTCATTTCGGTTCTTTATCTTTCTGTCTTAATGAGGTTTGTATTTTTGTGCAAGTAATTACCTCTACACAAATACCTCTTTATAATACTTTACTTCCTCCTCACTTAACTTTTAATCTATTGACCCTCTGCTATAAAAAATATCAAAATTAACTAGTTGCCTCTTCTTTGCATCCCCGTACTCCTCCTCAGCATCTAATCTGAAATAATATTATTTTACTCCCAGTTCACACAAATAAGGTAATCAGTAAACTTATCCTTGGAATTATCTACTCTAAGGTCATCAAAGTTAATAATTCCAATTTCTGTAGTTTAAACATTTTAAACAAGCACAATACACTCCAGGAATGTCTGATTCTCTATAACCCTAATGACCACACTGCCCTCAGTGCTATGTCTTTGGGCATTTTCAAATAGTTAGTGGATATTTACTGAGTGACAAATGTATACCCAGTACTGTTCTAAGTACATATACAATTTTAATTCAGGTGAGTAAAGCCCAGGGGACAATGTCTAGCACAGAGTAAGTAATCATCAGCACCATAATTATCAACATCACCATCACCGTCATCATCAATATCACCGTCACCATCATCATCAATATCACCATCAACATCAGCATCAATATCATCACCATCATCATCAATATCACCATCCCCATCATCATCAATATCATCATCACCATCATGATCATCACCATCAGCACCACCATCACCATCAGCACCACCATCATCAACATCGTCATCATCACCATCATCATCATCATCACTCTGAAAAGACATCAAAGCTGACCCTGGGCATTGAATGTCCTGAGTAAGCATATCCTGGCATTCAAGGCCTTCTGGGATCTGACCCCAAACGCTTTGCCTGTTATGAACATTCAGGCTTTTTTTCATGACCTCCTGGCATCTATTCCACTTTCCTTTCTAACCACATCCTTATTTCCCTCTGAGAAACCACCTCTACCAAACTCTCACTCCTGGTTCTTGGAGGAAACCTGGCCTCATCCAGAGGACACGCTCCAAAAGTGAAGCACCCCAGCAAGATCTAAGCCAATCAGTGAATAAATCACATTTCCTTTGACACACTGGTGGGTTCAATATTATGCACATGACCAATCAGAGGCAATGAGATGCAATAAGACTTTTTCCAGGTATCCTGGGAAATACATATTATTTTCTGCTAAGAAATATGAGGACTGGAGCTATGGCACCTCTTTTGTGGTCATGAAGAGAAAGCCTCTCTGGGATGAAGCCCATCACTAAAGCCAGGTGACAAGATGGGGAGAAACAGGGTAGGGACATTTCTGAGTCATTCCTAAGGCTACCCCTGACTTTTCTCTTCAGTGAAACAATAGATTCCTTTTCTCTTTAGCTGACTGGTATTGGATTTTGTCATTTCCAACCCAAAGAGACTTAAGTGACACATGATCTGATCTTGCTTTTCCTGATTTTACTGTCATCCATGTGTACTCCATAACTTTCCACCTACTTGGCTTTGTTAAAACTGTTCTTTCTATCTGGGACGCCCTTTGCCTATCCCCATAGATCCAAATTCTTCTAATTTTTTAGGATTTAGGTAAAATGCTACCTTCTCTGTAAAGAATTCCCTGAAGTGTTCAGGGAAGATGAAGCATCAACTCAGCAACTCATTCTCAAATGGTCCAGAAAACCATTCTTTATATTCCAATTGTGACTTTTCTATAACCTTGTGATTCTTTTAAAATTTAAAAAATTAAACATAAAGAAGTCTAACCTCTTTGATGGGCTCGTCATCAGTAGAGGCAACTTCACAACAGTATTATTAATATTCTTCCTGTCGGAGTTGATTTGCAATAGCTGTAATGTGTCACATCCCTTGAACAAGGTAGATGGGCCCCTTGTCAAATGAGCAAAAGTCTCCAGGATTTATCCCAGTTCCTGGCACACAGTAGGTACTCTACAGAAGTTTTTGAGTGAGTGAATGAACAGGGGTGGATCCTACACACAAGCATCAAAGCAGAAAATCCATGGGACCTTTCCTTTGATATTTTATGTGATGTAAGGAAAGATTATTAATGTTCTAGGGTCTGATTCCTGTTTAAATAGGAGAATAAAAAGGAGATTTTTCCAACTGAAATAACTTTGCTTTCTGTAGACCGTGTAATGAGATAATTGAAGATTCATGCAAGACTAATGGATTCTTTGTGGAAAGGATGGATGCATGAAGGGAACCTGACGTCACTGCACGATGACAACAGCAGCAGTTATTTATGAGAAATTTAAGTGGATTTACTCGGCTCGTGGCGTAACCCCTATTATAATGCCAAGTACACATTTGGCAAGACTTACCTCCTCCCTCCCGACCTCCCTCTGCTTTGCCTTCCCCTCACTTGCTGGCATTTCTTGCATCAGACTGTCAATTTGCATGGCACTACAAATGAGTGCAATCCTGTATATAGTCATGAAGCCTGCCCAGCACCATCATGAGCATAATGGCTCAGAAAACAAAAATCCCACTCCTTGGAGTAATTAGTAAGAGACCGTGCTCAGCCTGGTTGCTGCAGGCCTGACCCCAAAGCCTCACTTCACATAGAAGGCATGGACGCTAACTCCTCTCTCCAAAAGGACCACCAGAAAGATGTCGTGTCCAGTTGGGAAATCTAACCCCATGTCTCGCGTTATGGGAAGAGAATTCCATCAGTTTAAAAGAGCTCATTCCTGGCCCCAACACTGTCCCTGTATGACTTTGATAAATCACCCTTCGTCCCAGGGTCTCAGGCTACTGGTCAGACAAGTAGATATAGTAAAAATTGCCCTAACTTCTTCACCCAGTCATAGTGCGGATCGAATGTACAGGAAAGCACTATGAAAATAAAGCAGTTCCCAATACACACAAATTATGATCAATATTTAGATGCTAAGGCAGTAGTTACAGAGACATGAGGCATCCAAGCAAAAAGAAGGTAGAGTGGATTAAGTGAATTTGGTCCAATCTCCAAATGGAATGCAGTGCCTGACTTCCCCTTCGGTGATGCTGTCCTTCTCCCGTACCCTGGGCTGACAGCATCACCAGGAAGATCTGATTGTTAGAAGCACTATACAATGTAAAGTCTTATGACTTCAGCGTACATTAATGTAACTCACATCTTGAAGAGATCACGTCTGTGCTATTTGGTGGTATTTGATGTGACAAAGAGAAGAGTGTCTCCCAAAATAGTCCTGTGGCTTCTCCATTTCTCTCCCCATCTAGAAAGAAGTGGCCCTCCTCTCCATCATCTTTGCTCACCTGCTCTTCCTCTCTGTCCCTTCATGACTCTCCCACTCTCACTTTTTTTCTTTTCTACTAGCTCCAAGCAAACACATGTAGACCTTCCCAAACAGGAAATACTTCCTACTACTATGCTCCCTTCCAGGATAAAGGATTCTCTTCTCTCCCTCTTCTCCCAAAGGCCTCCTAAGCGAGGATCCATCTCTTGCCCCAATTCTCTCCCACTCTCTTCACATCCTCTTTCCTGGACCTTCTCAACCCACCTGGGCTGCAGCCAATGACCCGCTGAGGACCCTTGAGCCAAACTCTCCCTGGGCTCCTGGCCCCCACTGCCCCCTGTCTATGGGATATCCTTCCCTGAATGTCCCAGCAGACCCTCATCTCATGCTCAACTAAATTTTCATCTCCTTTCTCAGACTGCCTTCTACGTTAAACTCTTGTATTTCACCCAGTTGGGCCAACATGATTCAAACCATCCAACCTAAGAAAACAAACTCAAAGTCATCTTTGAATGCTCCCTCTCTTCCCTACTTGTCCTGTCAATTCTCTCCATTCTTTTTGCTGCCACCCTTTGCTCAAGTCACTGCATTTCTCCTGGACACTAGCCTTCCAACTGCCTGGTCCCAAGTATCTCTTCTTTCTATACAACTGCCCAGAAGATCTTCCTAAGTTACAGCACACAGTTCCAGAATCTAAAAGCCCTCAGCCCCCATGTCCACCTCTTACATTGCTTTCTGTATAATTGAATCCCCTCAGCTTGGCATTCAAGTTTCTTTTGGGTCTCGCCCCAGCCAACCCCTCCTTCACATGCACTGCTTACTTCCTCGTAACCAGAGTATGGACACTACACAAGTGTGTGCCCAGGGCCTTTGCTCACATGGGTTCCTCTTCCTGGAGCACCCTTCCTTACCTCCCATCCCTACTTAGCAGAATCATCTGAGGCCCAGCTCTGGTCCACCTGCCAGGAAAACATCCTGGATCCCTGCTTTTCTCCTGCCTTTATTAGAACCATGAGCATACCTGCCCGTTCTCTTCACTAGGTTATAAATGCCATGAGAGAGCAGTCTGGGTCTTGTTCATTGATGGATGCCAGACAGCAATATCTCATTGTAGCATGCAATTCTTATTTGCTGTGAGAAATCTATTGGTTAAAATAAATTCCCCTGGGGTGGATTCAATACCTCCTTTGAAATGAGCCTTGTTGCCTTCTGATGTTTGCATCCTCTTGAAATTTTCAGAAATTTTCCTTAAACTTGAGGTTTCCATTTTGAATCACCAGACAGATGCACTTAGCTGGCAACTACAACACTAATCTTGAAATTTCATGAAAGAATAATAATCCAATTCCTATGGAATAATAGAACAATGCTAAATAAGGGTTTATGTTTGTAAACTACAAAATGCCCAAGAAGAAAGAAATGCTGCTTGAATAGTTAACCAACAGTGATCTAAAGAAACTGAAGAAAGTACAAGTAAAGCCACGTCTTCTGATTTCTCAATTCCCTGAAAGCTTGGGAGTGTACTCTTTCCGTGGCCAGGAGAGGAGACAATTGCATTTCCAAAGTCAAAATAGAAGATGACTGATAGTAAAGTGGATTCGGCAGTGAGGGGAATGCTTGCTCTATTGGAAAACGTCGCATATTTGCCAGGAAAGATGATACAAGTTATTTTCTCTTTTGTTAAGGCAGCCTCTGAAGGCATCTTTAGAAACTTTTTCCTATTTAGAAAAAGGTTGAGTAGAATCTCCCATGAAAATCTTCAACTAAAGATTTCCATGCGGAATCACCGAACCAATTAAAAATTACAATATGCAAATGGCTCTGGCATATATGTTCATAAATATGTTTACAAATTCTCGAGGTGGCATGTCTTGACTGCAAATTACACGCTGCTAGACCCACCTGAAGTAGGTCTCTAACTCCCTTTTTGAAAATGACATCACATGACCATAAATAGTTTATATTCACAATTTGCAAATTTTCTTAAATGGAATATCTTGGTAAGGGATCATATTTCTATCACCTCTGAGAAAGCTCTCCTCTGTTAATTAGAAGAACTAAGAAATTAGAAGAACTAAGAACTCTATTTTGTCGGCAAATTCCTACACTGGAGGACTAGAGGATTTACCTACAATATTTGTCTTGTGCCTCATTTTGGCTTTGACAGTTTGACTACCATAATTATCACTTTCTCAGGAAATATTTAATGAAGATAATAAGATAATCCTGTGTATGACTGCACTTTCTCATGGAATCTTTTTCATTCATTATTTTAATGAGATAAAAAATGTGAATTTGTTATTAAGCTAACACAAGGCTGAATTTTCAGATATGTTGCAAAAATGTACATTATGATACATAATTTTAAAGGGCATATACACTATCTTTATGGAGTAAGGTTTAAAAGTATCATCTTAATGGAAAGACCAACATTCTTTTAGGGAGGGTGCAGGCACTATGTTGGAAAATAACTTAGTCATCCGTTCACGGGGTTTAAAGTAGCTCCCCAACTTGAGTGGTTGCCCCACTCAAGTTGGCTTGAAGCCAGTCAATAAAAGATGGGCTTCAGATGCTCTGTATGTAGAGGTCAAGGAGAGAAGAGAGGAGGGGGGAGAGGAAGGGAGGGCTGAAGCGGAGGGTCCCCAGGGGCTTCGAAGGACAGACTAGCTTATTAAGTGTGAGTTACAAAGCAGCTCCATCATCGCCAACATTCCTCCAAGTCCACCGCCCGCACAACTGCCTTGTGTGTGGAATCAAGCGGACGGACAGAGTTATGCACTCAGGATGGCGTGGACCAGAGAGACTGTGGGTCCCGCAGAAACAAACACTGAACGCGCCCAGGGATTTACCTGAACCTGGGGGGCCTGGATGAGGGAACATGGGTGGACCTCTTCATGGCACTTGAGGATGCCCTGCCTTCAAGTCTCTTTTTTTGATATTACCGCTAATTTTTGAAAAGAAAACATTTGCCCCTGGAAATCTTTTTCCATATTTTTTTTCTGACTCAAGAGATCTGTGACTCGCAACAGAGCTTTCCCCTCCCCACACCAGGAAAAGATATACCTTCAGCAAAGCACATAAAGGATTAAGGATGAAGTAGCCCCCGACTCTTCAGTTGGGTGTTTCCTCCTCTCACTTTCTCAGTATGGACTCAGAGATGGTCAGATTTCCTATATGCCCAAAACTGATGGAAAAACTCTGCAGGAAACTGGGGTGGTAGCAACTTCTGGCATCTTTGCTCGGGGTTGAAAATCCTCAAGGCTCTGTGTCCCTTCTCCCTTCGTCCTCAACCACAAACTGGAGTCTTAAAATGTACCCAGTCAGGACTTCCCTGGTGGTGCAATGGTTAAGAATCTGCCCGCCAATGCAGGGGACACGGGTTCGAGCCCTGGTCCGGGAAGATCTCACATGCTGCGGACCAACTAAGCCCATGTGCCACAACTACTGAATCCCATGCGCCTAGAGCCTATGCTCCACAACAAGAGAAGCCAGCACAATGAGAAGGCGTGCACTGCTATGAAGAGTAGCCCCCGCTCACCGCAACTAGAGAAAGCCCACGTGCAACAACGAAGACCCAACGCAGCCTAAAACAAATAAATTAAAAATATATATATACCTCAGAAAGAGAAAAACAAATACCGTATGCTAACACATATATATGGAATCTAAGAAGAAAAA
>NC_041233.1:79086059-79092506 GCF_002837175.3 Physeter macrocephalus
ACATATGTATATGTATAACTGATTCACTTTGTTATAAAGCAGAAACTAACACACCATTGTAAAGCAATTATACTCCAATAAAGATGTTTAAAAAAAAAGCTGACTGATAATATGTAATAGGCAGTGAGTATATTATCATTATTCCAGTTTATAGGACATTAGAAATGTTTCTTAATTATCACATGTATCCTTATTACTAATGGCTCATCTTGCCATACCTGTTTCTAAAATTTTTACTCTTAACTTGGGGTCAGGAAACATCCTTATATTATATGTAGAACTTTGCATATTTGTCTACTTTTGAGGGAAATAAATTTGTTTTGTTTTATAATGAAATTCCAAAGAATCAGGTAATCCAAAATATATAACAACTAAATTTTCTAGCAAATGAAAATTTTAGAGAAAAAAAACTGTATTAAGAGTTGATAGGTTGGAAGCCTAGGATTCTACACCGACACTGCAGCTAGTTAGCTGTCATTTTTGCAGATTTTTTATAAAATGATAGTATTTCTCTTGCTGACAATTTAAATGTCCCAATCTGTGTCCCGTTCTCTCAAGCATCACTAACAAATTTGCTGTGATGATTGTACACTCCTTGATAGTGAAGACATTACTGTTGTCAAACTTGTACACTCTGAAGTTGCCCACTCACAGAATGGCTCAGACTAGGTGCTCTGAACTGAAACTGTACGGAATCCATGGCATGGTAGAAGAACTAAAACTTCTACTCCAAGGCAAAAATAAGTTTATCAATAGTGGCCTTCCTCAACATAACTCAAAGGAATCAGTACTGTGGAAGTTTCAGGTTCTAGGACGGGTTACTCGAGTAACGTGGGTCTTGTAGTCAGACACCTTCACCTCCCAGCTCTGCCTCAACAATGGTGGGAACATGTACAATGCTTTCAATGTATCTGTTTCAATTTCCGCTTCTATAAAACTGACATAATAATGTTACTATTTAGCTTAGTTTTTGCAAGTTTTAAGGAAGGTAATACATGTGTTTTTGTTTGCTTGTTTTATTAGAACTGTGATCTGGCTTGTACTAATTAATTCATTAATTAATCCATTCAGTTTTATTTATATATAATTGACAAATAAAAATTGTATTTATTTAAAGTAAAATATATATATATATACCAAGTCCTTTTCCTCCTTTTCATTCTCAACTGTCATCCATTTAAAATATTTTTTCCTTTTTTTTTTTACATCTTTATTGGAGTATAATTGCTTTACAATGGTGTGTTAGTTTCTGCTGTATAACAAAGTGAATCAGCTATACGTATACATATATCCCCATATCCCCTCCCTCTTGCGTCTCCCTCCCATCCTCCCTATCCCACCCCTCTAGGTGGTCACAGAGCACCGAGCTGAGCCCCTTGTGCTATGCAGCTGCTTCCCACTAGCTACCTATTTTACATTTGGTAGTGTATATATGTCTATGCCACTCTCTCACTTCGTCCCAGCTTACCCTTCCCCCTCCCCGTGTCCTCAGGTCCATTCTCTACATCTGTGTCTTTATTCCTGTCCTGCCCCTAGGTTCTTCAGAACCATTTTTTTTACAATCCATATATATGTGTTAGCATATGGTATTTGTTTTTCTCTTTCTGACTTACTTCAAAAAAAGATGCAAATGTGACACAATTAAAGAATGGGAATACCTCAGTTTCACTTAATTATCAGTTTTATACTTTATATGGAGAAAAACATACACAAAAATTTAATTAGATATCCTCTTATGTTGTTTACAGTCATTAAAATCAAGTTTACCACAGCAAGGAGAAAAATTACAGACTATTTCATCAATAAAAATAATAATAAATAAAAAATAAAATAAAATAAAATATATTTTCTGAGCACCAACTCTGCATAACATACAACATATAGGCAGCCTTGCTAGATAGGAATATTTTTCTACTGAGCAAGAAATTAGAAACGGTTGAAAGAAGAAGAAAATATTAGGAAAATTCGCCTACTAGAGTAGAGATACTGTGTAACTAACCACCAGTAATACACAGTTGTAACTGGCAACTCAGGCGAAGATCCCCTGCTCTGTAAACTCGTGATTTACCCCCCGACTTGCAGATTCTAAAACTGTTTCCTCTAAGTTTCTGGATGATTCCTCACTCTAGGGTCTAGGAGACGGTGACCAAGTCCATTTCGCACAGGAAGTGTAAAATGTGCTAGCCCAAGGTGAGATGGGTCACAGGGTTTTTTCTGAATCCAGATGAAGAGAAACTGGGAAATTTCAGGTATATTTGTGAGCAGTTTTTTTCCTGAGCAGGAGATGCCTGGATTTGCATTTTGATGTTGTCTGCTCCTTAGTTCTGGGGAAACCAGTCAAAGTCCTTCAGTATCTGAAAAGCAAAGGGACTTTACTGGAAAGGAGGGCCTTGAGAAAACATGGCACCAGGCACCATGCTCCTTTGCGTCGTCCTCCGAGATGCTGCTATTTTTGTGGACAGAGCTGCCTACTCTGCAGGGTATTAGTGACAGAAAAGTGCTTCTTTCCTAAGTGAGGACTGAGCCTGCCCTTAGCCTATTTTCTTGTGCGTCCTTACAGAGCTGTGGGCGTGTTCTCAGCAGTTTTGGGTGGCATGGATGGGGTGTTGAGAGCTACGGGAAGGACATGCAGGCCCATCTAGCCCCTTAGGTCAAGAGGAGAGACTCAAAAGGACAACAGCTCCCCTTGGCCCAACCCAGCCTAGATTGCAGGTGGGATTTAAGATCAGGCAATCCAGCTTGGAGAAATGTACTCATGTTCTGTGGCTACTAGTGGGGCAAACCAATGATTCTAAAGAGATCAAAGCCAGATGGACTTCTTACTAGAGTTAAGAGGAAAATGTCCTCTGAGCCTTGGGGTCTGGGGCCGATCTTGGGAGTGCACCAGTCAGGAGACAGAGGCGGGCTGTGAACCGAGGTAAGGAGGGGGTGGGAGAAGATGCCCTTCAGTGGTTGTATGTGATTCTGCTCGTCTCCTACGATCATGGATCCATCTTTAATATTTTTCTGGAAGTTGGAACCTGCTCTTTGCTGTGGTGCAGGACCCAGAGGAGACAAGGGGAAGGCCAAGCTCAGCCTTTGTATTAGTTTCCTGTTGCTGCTGTACTAAATAACCGCAAACTCAGTGGCTTAAAATAACACAGTCATTCCTACACTCCTGGAGGTCAGAAGTCTACAATGGGTCTTAAGGAGCTAAAATTAAGGCTGGTGTTTCTTCTGGAGGCTTTAGGGGAGCATCAGTCCCTTGCCTTTTCTATCATCTAGAGAGTTCCTGGATTCCTCAGCTCATGGCTGTGTTACTCCAACCTGCACTTCCATCCTTGCACCTGCTTCTCTGACCCTGACCTTCTTGCCTCCCTCTTTAAAGGACCCTTGTGAAGATATCAGGCCCACTTGGTGAACCAGGGGATCTCCCCATGGCAACATTTGCAATTTAGTCACCTCCTGCAAAATCCCTTTTACCATGTAAAGTAACATGCTCACAGCCTCCAGAGATTGGGACCTGGACTCCTTGAGAAGCCATTATTAGCCTACCACAGGCTTCCAGCCCCAGCCCAAGTGAGCACTGACAGCTGCACCCTGCAAAGGAGCCCACCCAAGAGGCACTGGTGGCAGAGGCCGCAGAGGGGAGCCCCAAGGTGCAGGAGGCCAAGGTGGGAAACCAGGGCAGGGGAGGGGGTGGGTCCTCAACACTCTTTGTTTCATAGTAACAACAAATCAGTTTTAGTGTAAACAAAACCCAAATATTACACAGGACATACTTGTACTAAAAATTATTCACTGGTTATCTGAAATTCATATTTAACTGGGTGTCCTGTATTTTCATTTGCTAAATCCAGAAAGCCTGGAGGAACTCACAGAACTAGTTTGGACGCATCTGGAAGGAAATTACTTAAAGGGAGCTAGTGTCCTACAATGAGGCCATTAGAGAGGTTTGCTGGTGTTATTACATCACACTTTGTACTCATCGATTTTATAAATTACAGTCATGGATCCCTTAACACTTTCTTATTTCCACATTAATATTTCCCTGATCTTAATTTTATTGTCTTTTCTAATGTTAGGTTTTCTGCATTTTTAAAATTTGGCCAGTTTTATCCAGGAACTAAATATACATTTCAAAAATGTCATTCCAACCAATGTATCGAACTGAGCATTTTATTTTCATAAAGCAAAGACATCACCTGTTGCCTACAATAAACAGAGTGTGGCTCAAACGGTCAAAGTCATAATTGGGCCACTGACTGTCAAAGTTCTTCTTGGACTTCAAGACGATCAAGCTAAAGTTAACAACCAGTTATATTTCTTGAGCATCAGAAAATTCTCAGAGTTCTCATGTGAAATGGTATGACTCTTCAAAAAGCATCATAGCCTGGGTATTGAAAAGGGTCTCAAGTAAATTTCTATGTCATGGAAGCTTTCCTAAGCAGTGGGCAATCAGAAGTGTGAAAAAGTCCCAGGACGATTTCACATCATTTTTAAAGTGTGCATATCCTTGGAAGGCAGACAGCAGAAGTAAGAAGAACTACAACCCTGCAGCCTGTGGAACAAAAACCACATTCACAGAAAGATAGACAGATGAAAAGGCAGAGGGCTATGTACCAGATGAAAGAACAAGATAAACCCTCAGAAAAACAACTAAATGAAGTGGAGATAGGCAACCTTCCAGAAAAAGAATTCAGAATAATGATAGTGAAGATGATCCAGGACCTCAGAAAAAGAATGGAGGCAAAGATCGAGAAGATGCAACAAATGTTTAACAAAGATGTAGAAGAATAAAAGAACAAACAAACAGAGATGAACAATACAATAACTGAAATGAAAAATACACTAGAAGGAATCAATAGCAGAATAACTGGGGCAGAAGAACGGATAAGTGACCTGCAAGACAGGTGGAATTCCCTGCTGTGGAACAGAATAAAGAAAAAAGAATGAAAAGAAATGAAGACACCCTAAGAGACCTTTGGGACAACATTAAATGCAACAACATTCACATCATAGGGGTCCCAGAAGGAGAACAGAGAGAGAGGACCCGAGAAAATATCTGAAGAGATTATAGTCGAAAACTTCCCTAACATGGGAAAGGAAATAGCCACCCAGGTCCAGGAAGCGCAGAGTCCCATGCAGGATAAACCCAAGAAGAAACACACTGAGATACATAGTAATCAAATTGGCAAAAATTAAAGACAAAGACAAATTATTGAAAGCAGCAAGGGAAAAATGACAAATAACATACCAATGGAGAAATCAAAAGCCTTACCGACAAGCAAAAGCTAAGAGAATTCAGCACCACCAAACCAGCTCTACAACAAATGCTAAAGGAACTTCTCTAAGTGGGAAACACAGAGAAGAAAAGGACCTACGGAAACAAACCCAAAACAATTAAGAAAATGGTCATAGGAACATCCATATCAATAATTACCTTAAACGTGAATGGATTTAATGCTCCAACCAAAAGACACAGGCTTGCTGAATGGATACAAAAACAAGACCCATATATATGCTGTCTACAAGAGACCCACTTCAGACCTAGGGACACATACGGACTGAAAGTGAGGGGATGGAAAAAGATATTCCATGCCAATGGAAATCAAAAGAAAGCTGGAGTAGCAATACTCATATCAGATAAAATAGACTTTAAAATAAAGAATGTTAAAGAGACAAGAAGGACACTACATATATGCACCCAACATAGGAGCACCTCAATACATAAGGCAAATGCTTACAGCTATAAAAGAGGAAATCGACAGTAAAACAATAATAGTGGGGGACTTTAGACCTCACTCACACCAATGGACAGATCATCCAAACAGAAAATAAATAAGGAAACACGAGTTTTAAATGACACAGTAGACCAGATAGATTTAATTGATATTTATAGGACATTCCATCCAAAAACAGCAGATTACACTTTCTTCTCAAGTGCGCAGGGAACATTCTCCAGGATATATGACATCTTGGGCCATAAATCAAGCCTCAGTAAATTTAAGAAAATTGAAATCATATCAAGCATCTTTTCTGAGAACAACGCTATGAGAGCAGAAATGAATTACAGGGGAAAAAACGTAAAAAACACAAACACATGGACCTACCTCAAGAAACAAGAAAAATCTCAAATAAACAATCTAACCTTACACCTAAAGGAACTAGAGAAAGAAGAACAAATAAAACCCAAAGTTAGCAAAAGGAAAAAATCATAAAGATCAGAGCAGAAATAAACGCAATAGAAACAAAGAAAACAATAACAAACATCAATAAAACTAAAAGTCTTTGAAAAGATAAACAAAATTGATAAACCATTAGCCAGACTCATCAAGAAAAAGAGGGAGAAGACTCAAATCAATAAAATTAGAAATGAAAAAGGAAAAGTTACAACAGACACCGCAAAAATACAAAGCATCCTAAGAGACTACTACAAGCAACTCTATGCCAATAAAATGGACAACC
>NC_041233.1:79094390-79094991 GCF_002837175.3 Physeter macrocephalus
TCTTAAAATTTGTATGGAGACACAAAATACACCAAATAGCCAAAGCAGTCTTGAGGGAAAAAAACGGAGCGGGTAGAATCAGACTCCCTGACTTCAGATTATACTACAAAGCTACAGTAATCAAGACAATATGGTACTGACACAAAACCAGAAATATAGATCAATGGAACAGGATAGAAAGCCCAGAGATAAACCCACGCACATATGGTCACCTTAACTTTGATAAAGGAGGCAAGAATATACAGTGGAGAAAAGACAGCCTCTTCAATAAGTGGTGCTGGGAAAAAGAATGTAAAAGAATGAAATTAGAACACTCCCTACATGTAAAAGAATGAAATTAGAACACTCCTTAACACCATATACAAAAATAAACTCAAAATGGATTCGAGACCTAAATGTAAGACTGGACACTATAAAACTCTTAGAGGAAAACATAGGCAGAACACTCTATGACATAAATCACAGCAAGATCTTTTTTGAGCCACTTCCTAGAGAAATGGAAATAAAAACAAAAATAAACAAATGGGACCTAACGAAACTTAAAAGCTTTTGCACAGCAAAGGAAACCATAAACAAGACGAAAAGACAACCCTCAGAATGG
>NC_041233.1:79095304-79103509 GCF_002837175.3 Physeter macrocephalus
ATGTTCGTTGCAGCTCTATTTACAATAGCCAGGACATGGAAGCAAACTAAGTGTCCATCGACAGATGAATGGATAAAGATGTGGTACATATATACAACGGAATATTACTCAGCCATAAAAAGGAACGAAATTGGGTCATTTGTAGAGATGTGGATGGATCTAGAGACTGTCATACAGAGTGAAGTAAGTCAGAAAGAGAAAAACAAATATTGTATATTAACACAGGTATGTGGACCCTAGAAAAATGGTACAGATGAACTGGTTTGCAGGGCAGAAATTGAGACACAGATGTAGAGAACAAACATATGGACACCAACGGGGGAAAGCTGTGGGTGGGTGGGGATGGTGGTCTGATGAATTGGGTGATTGGAATTGACATGTATACACTAATGTGTATAAAATTGATGACTAATAAGTACCTGCTGTATAAGAAAATAAATAAAATTTAAAAATTTTTTAGAAAGAGTGTATATCCCTGCTTGAATTGCACAATAATCTGAACTGTCTAGACCAGCCCTGTCCAACAGAAGTAATGTCAGCCAGACATAAATGTTCTAGTAGCCACATTAAAAAAATCAAAAGAAATAGGTGAAGTTAAATTCAATGATGTATTTCACTCAACACATTCAAACTATTATTCTTACAACATGTAATGTATATAAACCATCTTCATGAGATATTTTTACATTCTCTTTTTCCTACTAAGTCTTTGAAATCTGGAGTGTATCTCATACTTGGAGCCCATCTCAACTTGGAGTAGCCACATTTCGAAAACTCAAGAGCCACACGTGCCTGGTGGGTTCCATGACTGGATAGGGCAGCCCTACAGTGGACTAGACATCAGTCAACACAGTGCCTTTTCTAAACACAGAAGCCCAAACAAGTCAGAGATTGTCCAAGGCAGATGGGCACTGCTAGGTTATTTCTGAATCCTCCCAGCATCAAGGAGTATTTTTTAAAATCCAAAACAGCCACCCCATATTCATTTCCATTGTCATTCCTTCAAACATAAAAGACTGAGTGCTCAGACACAGAAAGCGATTAATTAGAATCAAGCAATGAGGAGAGAACCGTATGTTGATTCCTTTACACCTTCAGGAAAAGAGAAGCAGGAAATCTAACAGCCCAGGGCTGAGGACAAGAAAAGTCAGCTTTCTAAAGAAGAGTGAGTTTCTGAAACTGCCTCAAACATAAAATGAATCTCCACCCTGTGAAGGCGAGCATTTGGCACTGAGAGTCCCGCGAGCTCTTAGAGAAGAAGAAAATGACTTTTTTCGTGGCTGTGAGCCTGGGCTGGTCGTCCGAGAAATGAGATGGTCACACATTGACAGTCATGCAGGAGGACTCAAGACAACAGCTGGGACATGCAAGGCATCCTGGAGCTCCATGGAAACACCTTTATCACAGGAAACCAGTGGTCCCGTCTCCCCACACCGGGAATTCTTACCACACAGCTCTGTCAATGTCATCCACCTAACCGTGCGTGACAGGGAGGAAGCTGGTGCCCGGGTGAAGTGGGTATTGAGTTTCATCCTCACGTGTGAGTGTATATGAGAACCCACTGACATGTCACATGCCCCGAGTCTACAGTTCACACATTTCTATTTTTGAGGTTAATAAAGTATACCTCAGGAGTTGTAATTGTTTCTGTGGAGCACAAGATCTTAGGGCACAAAGGTGGTCCCAATTTACAAGACCTGGTGAACAGACTTAGAACTGCAGTGTTAGAACGTTCATTCATTGACAACAGGAAACAGAACTACCGTGGTCTACATTTGATGGAACAGCCAGGTTTGACAGAGGAAGGCCGGTCTCACTTCCAGAATGCATTTTAGGCCCCAGTGACTAATGGTCCGGGTCTGAATTCCTCTCCCCAACACATATCACATTTTGGCCTCAGTTTCCATGTTCCTTACCAAGAAAAGAATAATACTGATTCAACTACCAACATTATTATGAATATTAAATCTTCAAAACGTCAGTTGTGTGTGTCAGGAGCACAGAGCCATGGATATCTAATATTACAGCGCCCAGCTTACATCCTGCTCTGTAAGATCTAGAGGTTCATCTGACAAATGATAATAGCTGCATTATATATTTTTTTCTCTTTTTTTTAATTTAACTTTTTATTTTATATTGGAGTACAGTTGATTAACAATGTTGTGCTGGTTTCAGGTGTACAGCAAAGTGATTCAGTTATACATATATATGTATCTATTCTTTTTCAAAGTCTTTTATAGAATATTGAGCAGAGTTCCCTGTGCTATACAGTAGGTCCTTGTTGGAGATCCATTTTTAATATAGCAGCGTGTACACGTCAATCCTAAACTCCCTAACTATCCCTTCCCCTGACCCTTCCGCAATGAGAAGCCTGTGCACCACAATGAAGAGTAGCCCCTGCTCACCAAGACTAGAGAAAGCCCGTGCACAGCAACAAAGACCCAATGCAGCCAAAAATGAATAAATAAAATAAATAAATTTGTAAAAAATAAATAAACATAAAACCACAATACATTATGGTAATGGTCACTTCTGGGTTTGAAGCTTCCATTGTCCATGAATTAAATGGAAAAAGTTTGTTCTTTTTATTTTTGCAATTCACTACTCAGGAGCTGTATTCAAAAATAAATAGCTCTAGGCAACTATAGGAAGAAAACTTCCAGTTGAACTGATATGAAACCCATTTGCTAAATACGGGGGTAAATTAAGGTTTTAAATTATACAATGTAAAAGTAAATAGCTCTTACAATGGCAAGAAATAGAAAAATGCATACTCTGAATCTCCACCTATTAGCGATCTTTTTGCCACAGCTGTCATTTCCTCTAAGATTAAATAATATGTTAAACATGATTTGGTCTTTTTTTAAAGTGTATATTTACTATAAATCAATTATCTTGAATTTGATCTCAAATTTAATTTTTCTTCAAATAAACATATACAGCATCAAGTAGTATAGATATAAAAAAAAAAAAACAACTTTCCTCACTTACTCAGAGTATGCCAATCATGAAATCAAAATACTGTTTCATTTTTTAAAATAAACCAAAACTTTTTATAAAATGTTGCTTTCCAAAAATTCATGTACAAATTTTGACCTCACTTTTGTAATTTTCCTTGGCAAAATTTCTGGAATAAATTAATCAAGTGCAACCCTCCACAGGAAAACACTTCCAAAAAATAACTTCCTCCATTGAAATGGAGTCTACAGAATGACAAGTGACTTCTCCACTTGACAATGTAAAATTTAATGCTTATTTGCCAAAATATTCATTTTTATTGATAAAAGGAGACTTTGATTGGCAATTCATGAGATATGTGAAATAATTTATTTCCTGTTATATCCCAAATATTCAGGTACAAATATATCTGAATATCTAGAATAGATGCGTTGGAAAGAGAAGAGCAAATCTGGGGTCATATTTTTATTCAGGGTAGTAATCTAAGAATATTCCTACATTTTGATAAATTAGGTTTGAGGCCAAAGTGGAATAAAACAGGTAAGGAAATTAAACTTGTTAAATTTTTTGTAATTGTTGTAATGGGAAGTAACATCTCATAAACTTGTCTAGGAAGAAAATTCTGACCTCCTGTAATAAAGTCAATATGTGCAGAGAAATGGCATGAGTGTCAAATTAAGGGTTGATCTGTCTTCCCTGGAAGAAATACCAGGCCACCTTTGGTCAAGGACTAACTTCATAAATGAGCCTAGCAGGTAGTTACCCAACCTGTATGTTCTGAAAACTCTAGCAATGCTGCCTTTCTCAAAACATCTTTCCAGTGTCCGTTACTGGTACCTGAAATTCCACCATTAGAAGATTATTATCCTCCTTTCATGTTTTGTCCCATGCTAAAATGTAAATACTACAGAGAATAATAATATATGAAGCTTATCAGTCATTTCTGTCTTCATGGTGATGAGTTAACTGAAGAGATAAATAAAGTTTGAAATAATCATCTGTAATGGGAAAGGAAATGCTAGTAAAGGGAGAAGGCCCTGGAAGATTCTGGAAGGCACTGGGAATTATGGGAGGTCATGGGGAGAGAAGGGAAGGCAATTTTTTAAAACGTTTTATTTTATATTGGAGTACAGTTGATTAACAATGTTGTGCTGGTTTCAGGTGTACAGCAAAGTGATTCAGTTATACATATATATGTATCTATTCTTTTTCAAAGTCTTTTATAGAATATTGAGCAGAGTTCCCTGTGCTATACAGTAGGTCCTTGTTGGAGATCCATTTTTAATATAGCAGCGTGTACACGTCAATCCTAAACTCCCTAACTATCCCTTCCCCTGACCCTTCCCCTCGGTAACCATAAGTTTGCTCTCTAAGTCTATGAGTCTGTTTCAGTTTGTAAATAAGTGCATTTGTATCATTTCTTTTTAGATTCTGCATGTGAGCGATATCATACGATATTTGTCTTTCTCTGTCTGACTTATTTCACTCAGTATGATGATCTCTAGGACCATCCATGTTGCTGCATATGGCTTTATTTTATTCTTTTTAATGGCTGAGTAATATTCCAGATAACAGCTGCATTGTATTTAAATAATAACACGGGAAATGGAAACTTCTCATCTAGAAGACTCTTCAGAAAGAGATGCCATCTCCTGGTCCCTGTCGGTACTAGGAAAAGAGGCTGATATCAAACCACTGAGACTAACAGCTTAAAACAATCTTCCTCTTTGGAAGATTTCTGCTGAGGGAGATTTTTGGAAGAGGAAGCAGAGAAATAGTGATGTATTGACTCCAGGCTTCTTTTCTTGGCCAAGTAGGCTCCAAAGTTTATGGAGTGAACTTCCCTTTTCTGACCCTTTTGGAGTGTAGAGAGAGTTGCAGCCTCACAGCTATCCTCAGCCAGCTTGACACCACCCTGATCCTGGGGAGACTTCTACTCTCTGGGTGGACCCAGGTATACACTGCTTCACAGTCCCTGATGGGTCTGACAACCACTCATATTTGTGATTTTAAGAACCCCTCAGAGGCTCTAAGGAAGCCACTGCAGCCTAAGGGGGTGTATATGCCTTAGCCAGCTACCACTCGAGCTGCAGTGCACCCAGAAAAGCTGCAGTGCACCCAGAAAAGCTCAGTAATCACGAGGCTCCACGCAGGGGGTCATCCAACTCTTAACGGCATTAAATACAAAGCCAGAGGATGGGCTGAGTCAGAGCCCTGCCAAGTGCGGTCCAGGGACCTACAGCATCAGTATCACCTGGTTAGAAATGCAGAATCTCAGATTCCAATCCAGACACGCAGAATCAGTTTTTAAAACTCTCCGATGACTCTGAGATGCCCTGGGCTACATAACGAGGTTCATAGCTCTACTTCTTTAAAAGTTAAACACAAATATAATCAGCTTCCTCAAAAAAAAAAAAAAAGGAAAACAGATGTTGTTACTTTCCATTTTTTCACTCAAGATTGAGTGGCTACCACTCTATGTCAGGACGTGCTGGGCTAGGATGTGCAGAGCCCACTCAGCTCATGCCCACCTTCTTCACGCACATCCTGCATGTGCCCACCCTGTTTATGCCTGGGGATGGTTGCACAACACTGTGAATATACTTAATGCCATTGAATTATACACATAAAAACAGTTAAAATGAAAATAAAATGAGGCAAAAGGAAAAGAAAAAATCACAGTCTGCAGAGAAAAAGGAAGCATCAGAACCAGACTCAGGTATAACACAGATGTCTGAATTACCAGGCAGAGAATGTAACGTAATGATCATTAATGTTTAATGGCGCTAATGGAAAAACGTGGACAACGTGCGAGAACAGATGGGAAATGTAAGCAAAGAAATGGAAATTTTAAGAAAAAAATCAAAAGGAAATGCAAGAACTCAAAAAACACTGTAACAGGGACTTCCCTAGTGGTGCAGTGGTTAAGAAATCCGCCTGCCAATGCAGGGGACACAGGTTTGATCCCGGGTCTGGGAACATTCCACATGCCACGGAGCAACTTAGCCCGTGCGTCACAACTACAGAACCTGTGGTCTAGAGCCCGTGAGCCACAACTACTGAGCCCACGTGCCACAACTACGTGAAGGCCGCACGCCTAGAGCCTGTGCTCCACAACACGAGAAACCACTACAATGAGAAGCCTGCGCACCGCAACAAAGAGTAGCCCCCATTCGTCGCAACTAGAGAAAGCCTGCATGCAGCAAAGAAGACCCAACACAGCCAAACATAAATAATAAATAAATAAATTTATTTTTTTAAAAAACACTGTAACAGAGATAAAGAATGTCTTTGATGAGCCCATCAGCAGAATGGACAAACCAAGAAAGGAATCAGTGAGCTTTAAAAAAGGTCAATAGGGGGAACTTCAAGATGGCGCAGGAGAAAAACATGGAGATCACCTTCCTCCCCACAAATACAGCAAAAATACATCTACAGGTGGAACAACTCCTACAGAACACCTACTAAACACTGGCAGAAGACCTCAGACTTCCCAAAAGGCAAGAAACTCCCCACGTACCTGCGTTGGGCAAAAGAAAAAAGAAAACACAGAGACAAAATAATAGGGATGGGACCTGCACCTCTGGGAGGGAGCTGTGAAGGAGGAAGAGTTTCCACACACTAGGAAGCGCCTTCACTAGCGGAAACAGGGGTTGGTGGGGAGGAAGCTTCGGAGCCACGGAGGAGAGCACAGCAACAGGGGTGCAGAGGACAAAGCGGAGAGATTCCCGCAGAGAGGATCAGTGCCAACCAGCACTCACCAGCCCGAGAGGCTCATCTGCTCACCCGCCGGGGCGGGCGGGGGCGGGGAGCTGAGCCTCGGGCTTCAGTCGGATCCCAGGGAGAGGACTGGGGTTGGCTGCATGAACACAGCCTGAAGGGGCTAGTGCGCCACGGCTAGCTGGGAAGGAGTCCGGGAGAAGTCTGGAGCTGCCGAAGAGGAAAGAGACCATTGTTTCGGGGTGCACGAAGAGAGGGGATTCAGAGCACCGCCTAAACAAGCTCCAGAGATGGGCGCGAGCCGCAGCTATCAGTGTGGACCCCAGAGACGGGCATGAGACGCTAAGGCTGCTGCTGCCGCCACCAAGAAGCCTGCGTGCGAGCACAGGTCACTCTCCATGCCTCCCATCCCGGGAGCCTGTGCAGTCCGCCACCGCCAGGGTCCCGGGATCCAGGGACAACTTCCCCGGGAGAACGCACGGCGCGCCTCAGGCTGATGCGACATCACACCAGCCTCTGCCACTGCAGCCTCGCCTCACATTCCGTACCCCGCCCTCTCCCCGGCCTGAGTGAGCCAGAGCCCCCAAATCAGTGGCTCCTTTAACCCCGTCCTGTCTGAGTGAAGAACAGACGCCCTCAGGCGACCTACACCCAGAGGCGGGGCCGAATCCAAAGCTGAACCCTGGGAGCTGTGCGAACAAAGAAGAGAAAGGGAAATCTCCCCCAGCGGCCTCAGGAGCAGCGGATTAAATCTCCACAATCAACCTGATGTACCCTGCATCTGTGGAATGCCTGAATAGACAACAAATCATTCAAAAATTGTGGCAGTGGACTTTGGGAACAATTGTAGACTTGGGGTTTTCTGTCTGCAACTGATTTCTTTCTGATTTTTATGTTTATCTTAGTTTAGTGTTTAGTGCTTGTTATCATTGGTGGATTTGTTTACTGATTTGGCTGCTCTCTTCTTTTTAAATTATTATTATTTTAAAATTTTTTTTATTTTAATAATTTTTTTTCTTTTTGTATTTATTTATTTTTTCTCTCTTTTCTTCTCCCTTTTTTTCTGAGCTGTGTGGCTGACAGGGTCTTGGTGCTCCGGTCTGCTGTCAGGCCTGAATCTCTGAGGTTGGGGAGCCAAGATCAGGACAATGGACCACCAGAGGCCTCACGGCCCCACGTAACATCAATCGGCGAGAACTCTCCCAGATATCTCTGTTTCGACACTAAGACCTAGCTCCACCCAATGGACAGCAAACTCTAGGGCTGGACACCACATGCCAAACAACTAGCAAGACAAGAAGACAAACTGACCCATTAGCAAAGAGGCTGCCTAAAATCATACCAAGTACCCAAATTCAGTAGAAGGAAAGAAATCATAAAGATCAGAGCAGAAATAAATGAAATAGAAACAAAGAAAACAATAGCAAAGATCAACAAAACAAAAAGCTGGTTCTTTGAGAAGATAAACAAAATTGATAAACCATTAGCCAGACTCATCAAGAAAAAGAGGGAGAGGACTCAAATCAA
>NC_041233.1:79105878-79112172 GCF_002837175.3 Physeter macrocephalus
ATGTTCGTTGCAGCTCTATTTACAATAGCCAGGACATGGAAGCAAACTAAGTGTCCATCGACAGATGAATGGATAAAGATGTGGTACATATATACAACGGAATATTACTCAGCCATAAAAAGGAACGAAATTGGGTCATTTGTAGAGATGTGGATGGATCTAGAGACTGTCATACAGAGTGAAGTAAGTCAGAAAGAGAAAAACAAATATTGTATATTAACACAGGTATGTGGACCCTAGAAAAATGGTACAGATGAACTGGTTTGCAGGGCAGAAATTGAGACACAGATGTAGAGAACAAACATATGGACACCAACGGGGGAAAGCTGTGGGTGGGTGGGGATGGTGGTCTGATGAATTGGGTGATTGGAATTGACATGTATACACTAATGTGTATAAAATTGATGACTAATAAGTACCTGCTGTATAAGAAAATAAATAAAATTTAAAAATTTTTTAGAAAGAGTGTATATCCCTGCTTGAATTGCACAATAATCTGAACTGTCTAGACCAGCCCTGTCCAACAGAAGTAATGTCAGCCAGACATAAATGTTCTAGTAGCCACATTAAAAAAATCAAAAGAAATAGGTGAAGTTAAATTCAATGATGTATTTCACTCAACACATTCAAACTATTATTCTTACAACATGTAATGTATATAAACCATCTTCATGAGATATTTTTACATTCTCTTTTTCCTACTAAGTCTTTGAAATCTGGAGTGTATCTCATACTTGGAGCCCATCTCAACTTGGAGTAGCCACATTTCGAAAACTCAAGAGCCACACGTGCCTGGTGGGTTCCATGACTGGATAGGGCAGCCCTACAGTGGACTAGACATCAGTCAACACAGTGCCTTTTCTAAACACAGAAGCCCAAACAAGTCAGAGATTGTCCAAGGCAGATGGGCACTGCTAGGTTATTTCTGAATCCTCCCAGCATCAAGGAGTATTTTTTAAAATCCAAAACAGCCACCCCATATTCATTTCCATTGTCATTCCTTCAAACATAAAAGACTGAGTGCTCAGACACAGAAAGCGATTAATTAGAATCAAGCAATGAGGAGAGAACCGTATGTTGATTCCTTTACACCTTCAGGAAAAGAGAAGCAGGAAATCTAACAGCCCAGGGCTGAGGACAAGAAAAGTCAGCTTTCTAAAGAAGAGTGAGTTTCTGAAACTGCCTCAAACATAAAATGAATCTCCACCCTGTGAAGGCGAGCATTTGGCACTGAGAGTCCCGCGAGCTCTTAGAGAAGAAGAAAATGACTTTTTTCGTGGCTGTGAGCCTGGGCTGGTCGTCCGAGAAATGAGATGGTCACACATTGACAGTCATGCAGGAGGACTCAAGACAACAGCTGGGACATGCAAGGCATCCTGGAGCTCCATGGAAACACTTTTATCACAGGAAACCAGTGGTCCCGTCTCCCCACACCGGGAATTCTTACCACACAGCTCTGTCAATGTCATCCACCTAACCGTGCGTGACAGGGAGGAAGCTGGTGCCCGGGTGAAGTGGGTATTGAGTTTCATCCTCACGTGTGAGTGTATATGAGAACCCACTGACATGTCACATGCCCCGAGTCTACAGTTCACACATTTCTATTTTTGAGGTTAATAAAGTATACCTCAGGAGTTGTAATTGTTTCTGTGGAGCACAAGATCTTAGGGCACAAAGGTGGTCCCAATTTACAAGACCTGGTGAACAGACTTAGAACTGCAGTGTTAGAACGTTCATTCATTGACAACAGGAAACAGAACTACCGTGGTCTACATTTGATGGAACAGCCAGGTTTGACAGAGGAAGGCCGGTCTCACTTCCAGAATGCATTTTAGGCCCCAGTGACTAATGGTCCGGGTCTGAATTCCTCTCCCCAACACATATCACATTTTGGCCTCAGTTTCCATGTTCCTTACCAAGAAAAGAATAATACTGATTCAACTACCAACATTATTATGAATATTAAATCTTCAAAACGTCAGTTGTGTGTGTCAGGAGCACAGAGCCATGGATATCTAATATTACAGCGCCCAGCTTACATCCTGCTCTGTAAGATCTAGAGGTTCATCTGACAAATGATAATAGCTGCATTATATATTTTTTTCTCTTTTTTTTAATTTAACTTTTTATTTTATATTGGAGTACAGTTGATTAACAATGTTGTGCTGGTTTCAGGTGTACAGCAAAGTGATTCAGTTATACATATATATGTATCTATTCTTTTTCAAAGTCTTTTATAGAATATTGAGCAGAGTTCCCTGTGCTATACAGTAGGTCCTTGTTGGAGATCCATTTTTAATATAGCAGCGTGTACACGTCAATCCTAAACTCCCTAACTATCCCTTCCCCTGACCCTTCCCCTCGGTAACCATAAGTTTGCTCTCTAAGTCTATGAGTCTGTTTCAGTTTGTAAATAAGTGCATTTGTATCATTTCTTTTTAGATTCTGCATGTGAGCGATATCATACGATATTTGTCTTTCTCTGTCTGACTTATTTCACTCAGTATGATGATCTCTAGGACCATCCATGTTGCTGCATATGGCTTTATTTTATTCTTTTTAATGGCTGAGTAATATTCCAGATAACAGCTGCATTGTATTTAAATAATAACACGGGAAATGGAAACTTCTCATCTAGAAGACTCTTCAGAAAGAGATGCCATCTCCTGGTCCCTGTCGGTACTAGGAAAAGAGGCTGATATCAAACCACTGAGACTAACAGCTTAAAACAATCTTCCTCTTTGGAAGATTTCTGCTGAGGGAGATTTTTGGAAGAGGAAGCAGAGAAATAGTGATGTATTGACTCCAGGCTTCTTTTCTTGGCCAAGTAGGCTCCAAAGTTTATGGAGTGAACTTCCCTTTTCTGACCCTTTTGGAGTGTAGAGAGAGTTGCAGCCTCACAGCTATCCTCAGCCAGCTTGACACCACCCTGATCCTGGGGAGACTTCTACTCTCTGGGTGGACCCAGGTATACACTGCTTCACAGTCCCTGATGGGTCTGACAACCACTCATATTTGTGATTTTAAGAACCCCTCAGAGGCTCTAAGGAAGCCACTGCAGCCTAAGGGGGTGTATATGCCTTAGCCAGCTACCACTCGAGCTGCAGTGCACCCAGAAAAGCTGCAGTGCACCCAGAAAAGCTCAGTAATCACGAGGCTCCACGCAGGGGGTCATCCAACTCTTAACGGCATTAAATACAAAGCCAGAGGATGGGCTGAGTCAGAGCCCTGCCAAGTGCGGTCCAGGGACCTACAGCATCAGTATCACCTGGTTAGAAATGCAGAATCTCAGATTCCAATCCAGACACGCAGAATCAGTTTTTAAAACTCTCCGATGACTCTGAGATGCCCTGGGCTACATAACGAGGTTCATAGCTCTACTTCTTTAAAAGTTAAACACAAATATAATCAGCTTCCTCAAAAAAAAAAAAAAAAAGGAAAACAGATGTTGTTACTTTCCATTTTTTCACTCAAGATTGAGTGGCTACCACTCTATGTCAGGACGTGCTGGGCTAGGATGTGCAGAGCCCACTCAGCTCATGCCCACCTTCTTCACGCACATCCTGCATGTGCCCACCCTGTTTATGCCTGGGGATGGTTGCACAACACTGTGAATATACTTAATGCCATTGAATTATACACATAAAAACAGTTAAAATGAAAATAAAATGAGGCAAAAGGAAAAGAAAAAATCACAGTCTGCAGAGAAAAAGGAAGCATCAGAACCAGACTCAGGTATAACACAGATGTCTGAATTACCAGGCAGAGAATGTAACGTAATGATCATTAATGTTTAATGGCGCTAATGGAAAAACGTGGACAACGTGCGAGAACAGATGGGAAATGTAAGCAAAGAAATGGAAATTTTAAGAAAAAAATCAAAAGGAAATGCAAGAACTCAAAAAACACTGTAACAGGGACTTCCCTAGTGGTGCAGTGGTTAAGAAATCCGCCTGCCAATGCAGGGGACACAGGTTTGATCCCGGGTCTGGGAACATTCCACATGCCACGGAGCAACTTAGCCCGTGCGTCACAACTACAGAACCTGTGGTCTAGAGCCCGTGAGCCACAACTACTGAGCCCACGTGCCACAACTACGTGAAGGCCGCACGCCTAGAGCCTGTGCTCCACAACACGAGAAACCACTACAATGAGAAGCCTGCGCACCGCAACAAAGAGTAGCCCCCATTCGTCGCAACTAGAGAAAGCCTGCATGCAGCAAAGAAGACCCAACACAGCCAAACATAAATAATAAATAAATAAATTTATTTTTTTAAAAAACACTGTAACAGAGATAAAGAATGTCTTTGATGAGCCCATCAGCAGAATGGACAAACCAAGAAAGGAATCAGTGAGCTTTAAAAAAGGTCAATAGGGGGAACTTCAAGATGGCGCAGGAGAAAAACATGGAGATCACCTTCCTCCCCACAAATACAGCAAAAATACATCTACAGGTGGAACAACTCCTACAGAACACCTACTAAACACTGGCAGAAGACCTCAGACTTCCCAAAAGGCAAGAAACTCCCCACGTACCTGCGTTGGGCAAAAGAAAAAAGAAAACACAGAGACAAAATAATAGGGATGGGACCTGCACCTCTGGGAGGGAGCTGTGAAGGAGGAAGAGTTTCCACACACTAGGAAGCGCCTTCACTAGCGGAAACAGGGGTTGGTGGGGAGGAAGCTTCGGAGCCACGGAGGAGAGCACAGCAACAGGGGTGCAGAGGACAAAGCGGAGAGATTCCCGCAGAGAGGATCAGTGCCAACCAGCACTCACCAGCCCGAGAGGCTCATCTGCTCACCCGCCGGGGCGGGCGGGGGCGGGGAGCTGAGCCTCGGGCTTCAGTCGGATCCCAGGGAGAGGACTGGGGTTGGCTGCATGAACACAGCCTGAAGGGGCTAGTGCGCCACGGCTAGCTGGGAAGGAGTCCGGGAGAAGTCTGGAGCTGCCGAAGAGGAAAGAGACCATTGTTTCGGGGTGCACGAAGAGAGGGGATTCAGAGCACCGCCTAAACAAGCTCCAGAGATGGGCGCGAGCCGCAGCTATCAGTGTGGACCCCAGAGACGGGCATGAGACGCTAAGGCTGCTGCTGCCGCCACCAAGAAGCCTGCGTGCGAGCACAGGTCACTCTCCATGCCTCCCATCCCGGGAGCCTGTGCAGTCCGCCACCGCCAGGGTCCCGGGATCCAGGGACAACTTCCCCGGGAGAACGCACGGCGCGGGACAGCTTCCCCGGGAGAACGCACGGCGCGCCTCAGGCTGATGCGACATCACACCAGCCTCTGCCACTGCAGCCTCGCCTCACATTCCGTACCCCGCCCTCACCTCAGCCTGAGTGAGCCAGAGCCCCCAAATCAGTGGCTCCTTTAACCCCGTCCTGTCTGAGTGAAGAACAGACGCCCTCAGGCGACCTACACCCAGAGGCGGGGCCGAATCCAAAGCTGAACCCTGGGAGCTGTGCGAACAAAGAAGAGAAAGGGAAATCTCCCCCAGCGGCCTCAGGAGCAGCGGATTAAATCTCCACAATCAACCTGATGTACCCTGCATCTGTGGAATGCCTGAATAGACAACAAATCATTCAAAAATTGTGGCAGTGGACTTTGGGAACAATTGTAGACTTGGGGTTTTCTGTCTGCAACTGATTTCTTTCTGATTTTTATGTTTATCTTAGTTTAGTGTTTAGTGCTTGTTATCATTGGTGGATTTGTTTACTGATTTGGCTGCTCTCTTCTTTTTAAATTATTATTATTTTAAAATTTTTTTTATTTTAATAATTTTTTTTCTTTTTGTATTTATTTATTTTTTCTCTCTTTTCTTCTCCCTTTTTTTCTGAGCTGTGTGGCTGACAGGGTCTTGGTGCTCTGGTCTGCTGTCAGGCCTGAATCTCTGAGGTTGGGGAGCCAAGATCAGGACAATGGACCACCAGAGGCCTCACGGCCCCACGTAACATCAATCGGCGAGAACTCTCCCAGATATCTCTGTTTCGACACTAAGACCTAGCTCCACCCAATGGACAGCAAACTCTAGGGCTGGACACCACATGCCAAACAACTAGCAAGACAAGAAGACAAACTGACCCATTAGCAAAGAGGCTGCCTAAAATCATACCAAGTACCCAAATTCAGTAGAAGGAAAGAAATCATAAAGATCAGAGCAGAAATAAATGAAATAGAAACAAAGAAAACAATAGCAAAGATCAACAAAACAAAAAGCTGGTTCTTTGAGAAGATAAACAAAATTGATAAACCATTAGCCAGACTCATCAAGAAAAAGAGGGAGAGGACTCAAATCAA
>NC_041233.1:79112609-79132054 GCF_002837175.3 Physeter macrocephalus
CGCAGAAATACAAAGCATCCTAAGAGACTATTACAAGCAACTCTATGCCAATAAAATGGACAACCTGGAAGAAATGGACAAATTCTTAGAGGGGTATAACCTTCCAAGACTGAACCAGGAAGAATAGAAAATATGAACAGACTAATTACAAGTAATGAAATTGAAACTGTGATTAAAAATTTTCCAACAAACAAAATTCTAGGACAAGATGGCCTCACAGGTAAATTCCATCAAACATTTAGAGCTAACACATATCCATAACATCGACAGATGAATGGATAAAGAAGATGTGGCACATATATACAATGGAATATTACTCAGCCATAAAAAGAAACAAAACGGAGTCATTTGTAGTGAGGTGGATGGACCTAGAGTCTGTCATACAGAGTGAAGTAAGTCAGAAAGAGAAAAACAAATACCATATGCTAACACAAGAAAAACAAATACCTTATGCTAACACATATATATGGAATCTAAAAAAAAAAATTGTTCTGATGAACCTAGGGGCAGGACAGGAATAAAGACACAGACGTAAAGAATAGACTTGAGGACACGGGAGGGGGGAAGGGTAAGCTGGGATGAAGTGAGAGAGTAGCATTGACATACATACACTACCAAATGTAAAATAGATAGCTAGTGAGAAGCAGCCGCATAGTGCAGGGAGATCAGCTTGGTGCTTTGTGACCACCTAGAGGGGTGGGATAGGGAGGGTGGGAGGGAGACGCAAGAGGGAGAGGATATGGGGACATATGTATACGTGTAGCTGATTCACTTTGTTATACAGCAGAAACTAACACCACATTGTAAAGCAATTATACTCCAATAAAGATGTTTAAAAAAAAAGGTCAATAGATGTACACCTGTAATTAATGTAACATTGTAAATCAATTATACTTTAAGAAGAAAATAGGTCAATCGAAGCTTTCCAAACTAAAATGCAAAGAATGAAAAAAAAATCCCCAGAACATTCTAGAATGATGGGAAAGGGGAGTTTCCTGGTTAGGATTCTGGGCTTTCACTGCCATGGCCTGGGTTCAATCCCTGGTCAGGGAATTGAGATCCCACAGTACATGCTGTGTGGCCAAAAAGAAAAAAAAAATAGAGTGATGAGACAATTTCAAAAGGTATAATAAATGCATAATTGGAATACCTGAAGGAAGAAAGAGAATGGAACAGAAGAAATAGTTGACTAATAATGGCAAAGAGCTTTCCAAAATTAATAATAATTGCTCCAAATCCCAGATCCAGAATAACAGAGAACATTAAGCAGAATAAATGCCAAAAAAAATCTACATGCAGGCATAACATATTCAAACTGCAGAAAACCAATGACAAAGACAAATTATTGAAAGAAGGCAGAGGGAGGGGAAAAAGACACTTTATCAGATGAAACAGAATTTTGGCAGCCATTCCACCATAAACCACGCAAGAGAGAATGGAGTCAAAGCTCTTCTGTTAAAATAACAAAAATACCAATCTAGAATTCTATGGTCAGAGAAATTACTCTTCAAAAGTGAAAGAAAATGAAAGATTTACTCATATAAACATAAACTGAGGAAATCCATCACCTGTTCTGCAAGAAACATTAAAAGATTTTCTCACGCAGAAGGAAAATGATGTAGGTCCAAGACTTGTATCTACATTTTTTTAAAAAAAAGGAGAAGCATCGAAGAAGGAATAAATGAAGGTAAAGAAAATATGTTTTGTTCTTAATTGATCTAAGAGATAACTATTTGTTTGAAGTAGTAATAATAACAATGTATTAGGTGATTACAGCAAATAGGTAAATGAAATGAATGGCAGCAAGGTCATAAGGGTGGAAGGGAGAAATTGGGAATTCTCTTTTATAAGATAACCTCACTACATATAAAGTATAATAACGTTATTTGTAGGTAGACTTGAATTAGTTTAAAAGTGAGTTTTGTAAACTCTTAGAGCAACAAGTTTTTAAGAAGCATACTTGCTATGCTAAGAGAGCAGATAAAATGTAATCATATGAAATGCTCAAATAAAATCAGAGAAGGCAGAAAAGAAGTCTCTGACAATAAATAGAAAATGGTTACAACCATGGTTGATATATTAATCCAAATATATCAGTAATCACAATAAAGATGATTAAAATAGACTGTCAGAGAAAAAAAGACCACAATATATGTTATCCACATGAAAGTGACTATAAACATAAAGTTTAATGGAAAAGAATGGAAAAGATAGACCATGCTAATACTATTCTAAAGAAAGCTGGAGTAGCTATATTAATTTCAATGCAGATTTTATAACAAGGAAAATGATCAGGGGCACTACATAAAGTTAAAGGGGCTATTTCTCAAAGAAGACATAAAACAGTTCTAAAGATGTATGCACTTACGAAGAAGGCATTGAAATACATGAGGCAAAATTTGATACAACTGAATGAAGAAATAGTCAAATCCACTGCTAAAGTTGGAATTCAATACCTTCTTGTCAGTAATTGATAGCCCAAGCAGACAGAAAATAAATAAGGATACAATAGACCTGAATAATACTATCAATCAACTTGATCTAATTGCCATTTATAGAATACTCTATCCAACAACAGTAGAATATACCTTCTTCAAAGCTCTCATGGAATATTCAGTCAAATGGACCATGTTCTGGGCCAGGAAATACATCTTAATAACTTTAAAGGAATAGAAATCACACAAAGTGTGTTCTTGGGCCACAAAGGGATTAAGCTAGTAATCGGTAACAGAAAAATAGCTAGAAGCCCCCAAATATTTGGCAATTAAGCAACACATTTCTAAATTATACATGGCTCCAAGAGGAAGTATCAAGAAAAATGTAAAAATATTATGAACTAAATTAAAATGAGATCACAACCTATCAAAATTTGTAGGCTATAGTAAAATCATTGCTTAGAGAAAAATACACAGCATTAAAATGTACTTATTGGAAAAGAAGAAAACTAGAATATCAGTAATCTAAACTTTCATCTTAGAAAACTAGAGAAGGAAAATCAAGAGAATCCTAAAGCAAGAAAGGAAAAGAAACAATGAAAATTAGAGCAAAAATCAATAAAATTGAAAGCAGGAAAATAAGTGAGAAAAATCTATAAAACCCAAAGCTGGTTCCTTGGCAAGATTAATAATATTGATAAAGCTCTAGCCAAGCTAACCAAGACAAAAAGAGAAGGCACAAATTATCAATACCATAAATCTGGAAGGTTCATCACTACTGATACAGTGGACATTAAATAGATAACAAAGAAAGTCTACAAACAACTCTATGCCCACAAATTTAATATTTTAGATGAAATGGACCAATTCCTTGAAAGAGGCAAACTAATAAAACTCACACAAGGAGATGCAGATAATTTGAATAGCCTTATGACTTTTAAAGAAATTGAATTAATAATTAATATCTTTCCAATAAAGAAGCACCAGATCCAGATAGTTTCATGGGTGAATTTTACCAAACATTTAAGTAAGACATAATGCCAATTCTCCACTATGTCTCTCAGAGAATAAAAGCTGAGGGAACATTTCCTAATTCATTCTATGAAGCCAGCAGTACCCTAAAACAAAATAAAAAAAAAAAAGAAATTAAAAGAAAGGAAAATTACAGACCAATATCTCACATGAACACATACTCCAAAATCCTCAAAAAATATTAGAAAATCTGATCCAACAATGTATAATGTATTCTATTCCACAACCAAGTGGGATTATTATTCCAGGAATGCAAGGCTGGTTGAACATTTGAAAATCAACCAATGTAATCTGCCATATCAACAGACTAAAGAAGAAAAATCATATTGTCATATCGATTGGCACGGAAGAAGCATTAGACAAAATCTACACACATTCATGATTTTTTTTTAAATTCCCAGCAAACTAGGAATGAAGGGTAACTTCCTCAATCTGATAAAGAACATCTATAAAAACCTATTTAAGATATATATGTATATATATGTGTGTGTGTGTGTATGTATAACTGAATCACTGTACTGTACACCTGAAACTAACACAACATTGCAAATCAACTACACTTCAAAAAAATAAAAATAAAATAAAAATGTAAAAATCTATTTAGTTTTTATAGATAACTATCAAGTGTGATAGCTAATATTATAATTAATGGTGAGAAACTGAACACTGTCTCCCTAAAACCAGGACTACGACAAGGATGTTCTCTCTCACCACTCCTATTCAACATCACACAGGAAGTGCAAGTTGGTAAAATGAGGTAAGAAAAGAAAGTACACGGTATACAGAGTGGAAAAGAAGAAATAAAACTGCTTTGTTTGAAGATGACATGGTTATGTATAAAAATTCCAATCAACCAAAAAAGAAACTAGAACCAAAAAAAAAAAAACCAAAGAAAAAAAACCTCCTGGAACTAATAAAAGAGGATAGCAAGATTATAAGATACACAGTTAATATACAAAAGTCAATTGCTCTCTTTTGCCAGCAATGAACAATTGCCATTTGAAATAAAAAAGAAAATAATTTACAGTAGCATCCAAAAAATAAAATGCTTAGGTACAAATCTAACAAAAAATGTGTAGGATCTATATGCAGAAAACTGTAAAACACTGACGAATATCAAGAGAATCTATATAGAGATATAGTCCATGTTTCTGGAATGGAAGACTTAATATGGTTAAGATGTAACTTCTTCCCAATGCAATCTAAAGATTCAACTTAATCCCAGTCAAAATATGAGCATGCTATTTTGTAGATATTTACAAAATAATTTTAAAGTTTATGGGAAAAGGCAAAAGACCTGCAATAGCATACACAATACTGAAGGAGTACTAAATTGGAAGACTCACACCTCTTAATTTCAAGAGTTACTGTAAGGCTACAGTAATCAAGACAGCACAATATTGGTAAAAGAACAGGCACATAGATCAATGGGACAAAATTAAAAGTCCAAAAATACACCCACAAAAATCTAGCTACCTGATCTTTGACAAAGAAGCAAAGACAATTAAATGGAAAAAGGTAGTTTTTTTCAAAAACAGTACTGTATTTTAAAAATGGTTTTAAAAAAACAGTACTGTATGCAAAAATAATAACCTAGACACAGACCTTACACCTTACACAAAAATTAACTCCAGATGGATCATAGACCTAAATGTAAAATGCCAAACTATAAACCTTCTTGAAGAAAATCTATATGACCTTGGGTTTGGGGATGAGTTTTTAAAGACAACGTCAATGGAATGATTCATGAAAGAAAAAAATCGGTAAGTTGGACTTTATTATAGTTAAAACATGCTCTGCACAAGACACTGATAAGAGAATGAAAAGATAAGCCACAGCTTGGGAGAAAATATTTTCAAAATACATATCTGATAAAGGATTTGTATCCAAAATAGGCAAAGAACTCTTAAAACTCAACAATAAGGAAACAGACAACCCAATTTAAAGATGGGCAAAAGATCTGAAATGACATCTCGACAAAGAAGATAAACATATGGCAAATAAATATATGACAAGATGCTCAACATTTGTCCTTAGGGAACTGCAAACTAAAGCAACAATGAGACACCACTGCACACCTATTTGAATGGTTAGAATCCAAAAGACTGACAGTACCAACTGCTGGAAAGAATGCAGAAAAACAGGAATTCTCATTCATTGCTGTAGGAAATGCAAAACGGTATAGCCCCTTTGGAAGACAGTGTGGCAGTTTCTTACACAACTAAACACAGTCTCACCATAAGATCTAGCAATTACCCTCATAGATATTTACCCAAATGATTTGAAAACTCATGCTCACACAAAAAACTGCACATACACGTTTATAGCAGCTTCATTCATATTTGCCAAAAACGGGAAGCAACCAAAAAGTCCGTCAGTAGGCGAACGGATAAACAAACTGGTGCACCCATGCAATTATATGATGCCGGGGAAAAGGCCAACAATAGAGACAATAAACAGATCTATGGTTGCCAGGAGATCCAAGTCAGGGTGTGGTGGTTGAGTAGGTGAAGCACACAGGATTTTTAGGACGACAAACCTATTCTGTATGATACTATAATGATGAATACAAAACAATAAGCATTTGCCAAAACCCGTAGAACTTGACGGCACAGAGGGGAAACCTTAAAGTACGCAAATTAAACAAATTTATAAAAAATCACTTAGGATGTTGGGGGACACAGGATGGAAGTCAGAATGCGACAGAAGACTCTAAATGTAGTAAAAAATATATGCAATAATCTGACTAGGATGGGGAATAAGGTGCTGACCTAAGAAACTTTGGAAATGAGTAGAGGCTATACACATAACCCATACATAAGCACCTTAGTTGATAAGCTTGTTCCCGTAGGGATATGCATTAACAATTCTGAAACCGTTATACATATATAATGAAAGCAAGCAGTTAATAAATGGCAGGAGGCAGGTTTCTCACTGTTAGAATGGGAATGGATTAGAGTTAGAGGTAGGAGTATGCTCAACCCATGCTCAGCTTGCTATAGATACAGATGGTTACACGTAGGAATATTTATAGATATGTACATACACATGGACTAGTACATGCATATATGACTGCTCTGTCAGCTGAGAGGACCTAAAAGAAATTACACCCTAGGACTTCCCTGGTGGCGCAGTGGTTAAGAATCCGCCTGCCAATGCAGGGGACACGGGCTCGAGCCCTGGTCCGGGAACATCCCACATGCCGCGGAGCAACTAAGCCCATGCACCACGACTACTGAGCCTGCGCTCTGGAGCCCGCGAGCCACAACTACTGAGCTCATGTGCTGCAACTACTGAAGCCCATGAGCCTAGAGCCCGTGCTCCGCAACAAGAGAAGCCACCGCAACGAGAGGCCCAAGCACCGCAACGAAGAGTAGCCCCTGCTCGCCACAACCAGAGAAAGCCCGCGCGCAGCAAGGAAGACCCAACGCAGCCAAAAATAAATAAATGAATTTTAATTTAAATTTAGAAAAGAAATGACACCCTAGTAGCAACCAGCGCAACAAGCAGTAGGTCTTGGTTTCTAATAACGTTCTCCAGTGAAAGAAATCCAGGCTAGTTAGACAAATGGTGGGATTATAGACTGGGACAAGAAATACACAAGATGAGCCTGGAGCATCCTGTAATGCAAGGAAGTGTAAAAAGAGGGTATTTTAAAGGAGTACAGGAGCAACTGAAAGAGCTCCCCGTGGCCAAACTGGAAAATTTTGAGCAGTGGAATAAAATAAATAAAGTAGTATTGGATTATAACCCAAAGTATATAATGAATAGGTAGGGTCCGTGCTGATGTAAATATATGATTAAATAAGTAAATAAATAAGAAAGATTAGGCAAATCTTCTATGCAGAAGAATTCCACATGATTTATGTATACACTCTGCCTTTAAGGAAGGGGGCCATACTCCTCGCTCCTTAAGTGTGGGCCTTCTTTGGTGACTTTCTTCCAAAGAGTACGCGTAGAGAAAGGGGGAAACAGAAGTACAGCTTTATAGTGGAGGGATCTGACAAACACAACCTCAGCCAGGTGATAAAGGTCAACATCAGAAGTGGTGAATCATATTAATAGGAGGTACCCTTGGTATGACGTGATGAGAATAGCACTTTACCTCTGTGGTCCTCCTCCCCAGGACCCCTTGAATCCAATTTACTCACGAGAAAAACATCAGACAAGCCCTCAGTGAAGAACACTCTCGAAAATATCTGACTGGTAAAATCTTCAAGACTGTTTAAGTCACCAACAATAGGGAAAGTCTGAGAAACTGCCACAGCCAAGGGGACTTTTAGGAGACAAAATCACCAAGTGCAATGTGGGATCCTGGGTGGAATTAAGGAACAGAAAAAGGGCATTAGGTAAAAAGTAAGGAGATCTAAATAAACTCTGATCTTGGGAATTCCCTGGCGGTCCAGTGGTTAGGACTCCACGCTTTCACTGCCGAGGGCGTGGGTTCAAGCCCTGGTAGGGGAACTAAGATCCCACAAGCAGCAAGGCGTGGCCAAAAAAAAAAGAATAAAAAAAAAAAACTATGGTCTTTAATCAGCAATAATGTATCAACTTAGATGCGGGAATTGTGACAAACAGATCATATTAACATAAGATGTCAATAACAGGGGAACTGATGTGGGGTACATGAAAACTCCCTGTACTATTTTGGCAATAATTCTGTAAATTTAAAACTGTTTTTTAAAAGTTCATTTTTTTGTAAATCAAAGGGATAGAAAGCAGAGTTTAAAACTGAAAAAACTCACAGAACTCTGAAATTCAGGCAACACATCTGCAAAAATAAACATTAAAAAGCTTGTTTTAATCTACCAACATGTCCATCATAATAACATCATTGGTTAATCTAACTTGGTTCTGATATAGACTGATTTCATTATATCCAATTATAGGCAAGATGCAGACACGTACCAAACCAAGAATCAGATGGGCTGGAGACAATATCTTAATAGAATGCGTGGTTTGTTTTCTAAAATGCTAAATCAGAACATGAAGACCCAAGCATGCATGCTGGCTAAACCCACACAGAGGTGGGCAAATAGAATCTCAAACATTGTGCTGCTGATTTGTGGCATCCTTATAACTCAATTGGGCAGTTTGAGGAACATCACAGGAGAAAGACAAATCATAAAAATGGACCTAAGGAGATTGTAAACAGAGCTAGAAAATAAGAAAATGAGATTCCTGCTGGATAAATGCCAGTTAATACATATCGGAAAAATAATCCCAAACAGATAAAGTCACAGGGAATGAGATGCTTAAAAATGCCAAAGAAATCAAGCAATGAAGGCAGATTAGATGTTGGCTTGTATGCAATAAGGCGCGGGCAGTGAACCAAGGTGGGAACAAGACGTGGGCTTCAGAGATGGTACGAACAAGCCAGTGAACCTCTCCTGGGTAAGGACCTCTGGTCCTCCGGGAAGCTGGGGGAGGGCTGAGTGTGGAGCTGGCTTGTCCCAGAGAACAGAGAGCTAAGAGATTCCATGCTCTTCAAATTCATGCCAAACGAGAAGGTTGCTCTTCATTTCTGCTAAGTGTTCATAACTGAACAGAGTCAAGGCAAGCCACAGAATATGAGAATTGGAAAGGACTTTTGAAATCCAATGTCTAAAAAACATGATAATGGGAGCCTTGGGCATCACTGAGAGGTGACACAGCTTCACACCATTATTTTCAAAAAGTAAAAATAGTCAATAGCGTTTGCTGAGCGCTTTACCTCGTGCCAGCCCTGGGCTAAGCATCTTATGTGCATTGTCTCATCTAATCCTCACAACAGCCTCTAAAGGAGGAAATGGAACTACAGGTTTCCCCCGCTGTCCAAAAGCAGAGCATGCCTATGAAAGCTTCTGTAACTGAAACAGCATAAAGGGAAGAAACAATTACCTTAGGACACATCTTGCTAACAGGTGTGCAAAATAAATTGAGATAAAGCACAGATGCTCACAGACGCAGTTCAAAGCTCCGGTGACTTGAAGCTGAGACGCTGAGTGTAGTCCTGGGGAAGGAGCTTGGCGGGGCCACTGCCACCGCTGGGGGTGGTCCGCTGCCCCTAAAGCGACCGCTGCAAAGCAAACTCTGAACACAACTTTCACAATTTTTGCTTTTCACCTTTTTTTGTAAAAGTGAAAATCTTCTTCCGGTTTCTTTCAGTTGGCAAAATCAAGTACTAGTATAGCTCTTTCGTAAAAGCAAAGCATTAAGTGAACTTTCCAAAAGTGGGGGATACCTGCATCCCCATTTTACAGATGAGGAAGGTGAGGCCCAGAAAAGTTGAGGCACTTTCCTGAGGCCTCCAGGCAGTTGATGGCAAGGCCAGGATGCTCACCAGAGCTGCCCAGTGCCCAAGCGTATGCACCTACTCCCCCAGAGAGGTGGCCCCCGGCTGGGCAAGCAGCCAAAGTCAGCCCCGCTGACCAGGTAGTCCTGCTGGAGTGGCTGAAAGGTCTGAGTCCCCAGCCACTGCAGACAGAGGAGGCACTGGGCCACCTCCTGTCTTGTGCGCTTTGCTTTCGGAGAAAGTGAGTTTCACAGGGCAGCTATAGCCCTGGGGCGGAGCGAGGGCCAGAGGATGTCCTTACTATGGATGCGGGGAGCCCCGTGTGGCCACACGCCTGGGTCTGTCCTCTTACTGACTCTTCATCCGGAAACGGGATGCGTTCATTGCCGTTTGCCTGATTCCTCCCGTGAAGGGTCTCTCCCCCTCCCTCTCTCTCCCTGTCTCTGTCTCTCCCTGTCCTCTCTGTCTTTCCCTCTCTCTTCTGAACTCAGGCAGGTGACGGGATTGGCACCTATTAGCCCGTCAGTCTCAACACTGACAAGTGAATCATGCAGTCCCCTCCCCGTGAACTCTTTCTGCTCCATAGCGATGGGCAGCGCCAAGGCCTCAGGGCCCCACCAGTCAGGGGGACACTCCCAACACACCGCAGGGCTCTGCCCCAAACACGTGGCCCACCCTTTCCTTGAGCCTTACACTCCCCCCCACAACCCCCCGCCTACCAGCCAGAGGCCAGTTCAAATCGTCTCTCTTGGGCATCAGTCCAAGCTCAAAGGGGTCTTGGGAATAGCCCCCTTGCTTAAAGAGTGTCCACTTCAGGTGGGAGCTTCTCGTTTCACACCAGAAATGTTGATTTAGGCATATCTTATGTGCCAGGCACCTGTCTGACACTGGTGCGATCAAGAAAAAGTATAAACTGTGTCTACTTTAAGAAAACCAGTCTGGTGGAGGCCACCATCATGTCCACAAGTCAAGAAGAAGGAGTTGGGGCTCTGCACAGCAGAAGCCTTGACGTCTCCCAGGGAGTGGGCAGTGACCTCACCAAGCCAAGAGCATTTTATGTCCACAGACACATGGTGATAGGACACACAGCTAAAGCAGAATAGGGAATAAGAGGAAATAAGATGCAATGGAAGGAGGTCAGAATGATTGGGTCCAGGCAATAAGTAAAGAGAAAAAAAGAAGAAATAAGAGGTCAGTAGAAGATCAATGAGAAGGCTTCGAGAAGCAGCAAGACTTGACTTGGGTTTTGAAGGGCACCTGGGCTCCGGGTAGGCATGGCTCAATGCACAAATGGGGTTTCACGTGGGGAGCGGAAATCAGAGGAGGCCCAGGTCTCAGGCCAGGGCATGAGCGGGCGTAGAGGGCAGCGCCCAAGCCCAAGGAGCATCAGGCAAGCTGGGAAAGGCCACGGCCAGGACCGCCGCGAACACCCATCCGCCCCCGGCTGACAGAGGACCTCGGCCCCTGGGCAGCCTTTGAGGAGTGTGTGGGCAGCCAGGATGGGCCAGAACTGTCTGGTCGCTCCGAGGAAAGCTAGAAAGTTCCCTGCCCAACCTCTGAGGCCAACTGTGCAAAATGTTCTATCCAAAGATCAGAGCAAAATAATTCCCGGTGGGCTCCCCACTTGAGATGTGATTCTTCAGAGTCATAGAATCCACCTGGAGGGGCTCATAACACACATCTGATCCAGAGAGCCACTCAACTACTCTTACAGAAAGTGGGGGTGATCATGACGGAGTCATCCAACGTGACAGACAGAAAGAGAAAGAAGGGCCGGGTCTAAACTCTGCACTTAGACACGTCACCTACCCAGTGCCAGGTATTTTAGGGGGTGCTGGGGATAGAAAAGTGACGAAAGCAGACAAAAATCCCTGCCCTCACAGTGTCTGTAGTTTGGGGGCATCTATAGGCTGCAGATCATACTACTGCCTCCCTAAGGAATTATCACAAAGTTAAAATAAAGTTCTGTCTTCAATGCAATGACTGTCCATTGGTGAAAGAAACAAATTCCAAGGCCGGCACAGAATCCATGGAGCTGGGACTCGACAAATAGGGAAGCTGGAGGTTGGACTCTCCCTGCCACCTCCCAGGACGTCCCCACTGCCCAGACCAGACGACCATGAGGCTGGAAGCAGGAGGACCCCCGGCTTTGCCTCCTTGCTGGAGCGCCTAAAGCCAGTAGCTCCACAGTGCGGGAGGTCCCACCACCACCAAGGCGTCCCAGGAGCGCCACACCCACATCCCCAGCCAGCTTGCATTCAAAAGGAGCCCCGGAAATCTTTCTTTGCCGACCAAAAGAATGGAAATGGTTTTTTGCCCAAAACCCGTGATTTTTTTAGGAGTCTTCCTCTACAGATGCTTCCATTGACACCCTGTAGGTTTTAAGCAAAGATAATTAAATGGATCTTGCAAGGCAAAGACCAACCGGTGTGATAGAAAATGAGAGTTCAGCACACGCGTCTAACTGAAACACGCAACTTAGCAAACAGACCCAGCACCTTCTGCCTTGTTTGTGCCACACATCGATCTCCACCCTCAGATGCGGTAACAAGAGAGACGAAGGATCCTGAGCAGGTCCAGAGTGTGATCTCACCCAGCAAACCTTTCTGGCTCTCTTCTGGGTCCTCACTTTCAAGTGTCGGTGCCTCAAAGCCATCCAGCTTCAAAGCGCAAAGCTTCTTGCCTGGACTAGCAGCCAACCCGAAGGCCCCCGCGAGGAGTCTGTCTGGTAAGGTCCGTCTTCCTGCTGGGACTGACTGTCCTGGAGGGAAGAGCTCCTGAAAGTCAGGGGCCCGGCCAACGACGCCACGCGTGCGTGCAAGGGTGACACCACGTGCGCGCAATCACGCCACGCTTGCGTGCAAGGACGGCTGCCCGGCCCCTGCACCCACCGCCGCCCTGCCCCCCGCCTGGGGCCTGGCTTGCTGGCCTCCCGGCCCGGCTCACAAGCGACCCTCCCCTCTGCCGCCGACTGCTCCTGTTTCTGCGGGTGATGTCGAACTTTCCCAAGCCCCCTGCTCTGGAAAACAGCAATGCTTAAACCCTGTCCCTGCCTTTTTGGTTCCAGCGAACAGCCAACTGCGGAGAACTGCCCTTCGCCCCAGGGCTTAGGTCAGAATCACAGATGCCCCCGCCCTGCCCTTGTTTACCCATAAGAAAGCCGGACACAGACCCCCAATTCCCATTTTTTGTCTCATAAATGATTGGCTGAACTGGCTGTCCCCACTGACCAATCTGGACAAACTGCCTGCTAACTTGGCCAAAGTTTCATCAGGCTCGGAGCCCCTTCCCCAGAGCCCCTGAACTTGTCCCCGGGCACTGGAGCAATGAGCAAAACTTTCCTAACAGAATCAGCTGACCTCAGAGCCAGACACGCCCGGCCCACTGTCTGATCATCCGCTCCTCCTGCGGCCCCGTACCTGGTGCCTTCTAGCCCGTTGACTCCACCCTGTAAAGGAAAATCCCTTGCAACATGGATGGACCTAGAAATGATCATACTAAGTGTTGAGTAAGTCAGACAGGGAAAGACAAATCTCTTATGATATCACTTATATGTGGAATCTAAAAATGTGATACAAATGAACTTATTTACAAAATAGAAACAGACTCACAGACCTAGAAAACAAATTTATGGTTACCAAAGGGGAAAGATGGGGAGGGGTAAATTAGGAATTTGGAATTAACAGGTACACACTACTATATATAAAATAAACAAGGACCTACTGTACAGCACAGGGAACTATGTTCAATATCTTGTAAAACCTATAATGGAAAAGAATATATATATATATATATACACATGTATATGTATATATACATATATAACTGAATCACTTTACTGTATACCTAAAACAGTGTAAATCAGCTATACTTCAATTTAAAAAAAAAAGAAAAGAAAGAAAATGCCTTTTCTGCCTGACCTTGGAGAGCTTGCAGTTTCATGGTCAAGTGTCCTCCTTATTAAAATAGTAGTCCCCTCCCCCTACTGCAAATAATCCTTTTAAACGAAGTTTCTCTGTACCTCCAGATTCATTTTATCTGACACCAGCACCTCCGGTCCTCCATAAGCCCTCTCAGTCTCCCCCCTTTTCTCCTTGATTACCCGGAAGCCCAGGTACCTTTTGTGACTTGCCTCCTCCACAAAGTCTCCCCTGACGGTAGGCTTAGCCCACTGGAAAGCAGATGGTGTCTGACCAGCTTGGCTCCAGATCGCTGCATTGTTATGATGGGCACATGACCTCAGCAAGTTCCTTCATCTCTTAGAGCCAAGTCTGCTCCTCTGCACAATGCCGTTAAAGACGCTTTCCTCGCAGGAGGAATAAATCGGGGTGTGGGAGATAGGGGGTGGGGGGCACACGTAAAGCACTCAAGTCTCCAGAAGCCACAGCAGCAAACAGAGCACGCGTGCCAAGACCGCTCCAGCCCCCAAGACAAACATCACCAGCCGGGCACAGCCCTCTTGCCCTGCCAAGGAGAGGACAGATGCAGAACCACCTGGGAGAGCCCAGCAACCGATACAGAAAGGAAACCGGCCAGGGCAGCTCCGGGAAGCTGAGTTTCTAACAACGGAACACAGTGCAGACCCCTTCAGGTATCTCAATGCTTCCTTCCCACCTAGTGGTTCCCACACAGCTGGAATCCAAAAAAGGTAATAATGGGGCTTTATTGTCTCTGTTTCCTATGCGCTTATCTGAGTTGAGGCTCTGCAGAAGCTCATTAAAATATCCATTTTCAAAATTGCTCTTGGCTGGCATCATTAACAGTTCATTGTGGTAGCACTGGCTATGAACGGCTATATAAGAAATGCCTTTGAAATGATGCAACTGACAAGGGCTTAATTTCCAAAATATACAAACAGCTCATACAACTCAATAACAAAAAAACAAACAACCCAATCAAAAAAATGGGCAGAAGCCCTAAATAGACATTTCTCCAAGGAAGGCATACAGATGGCCAATAGGTATCTGAAAACACGCTCAATGTCGCTAATTATTAGAGAAATGCAAATCAAAACTACAATGAGGTACCACCTCACACTGGTCAATCTGAAAACACGCTCAATGTCGCTAATTATTAGAGAAATGCAAATCAAAACTACAATGAGGTACCACCTCACAGTGGTCAGAATAACCATCGTTAAAAAGCCTACAAATAATAAATGCTGGAGAGGGTGTGGAGAAAAGGGAACCCTCCTACACTGTTGGTGGGAATGTAAACTGGTATAGCCACTATGGAAAAACAGTATGGAGCTCCCTCAGAAAACTAAAAATAGAGTTGATATGTGACCCAGCAATCCCACTCCTGGGCATATATCCAGAGAAAACCAAAATTCAAAAAGATCAATGCACCCTAATGTTCATTGCAGCACTATTTACAATAGCCAAGATGTGGAAACAACCTAAATATCAACAGGTGAATGGAAAAAGAAGATGTGTTATGTATACATTGGGTGGGCCAAAAAGTGCCTTCTGTTTTTTTAAGTAAAAATAAAAAACACATTTTTCATTTTCACCAAGAACTTTATTGAACTACATATTCACCCTTTTGTTCCACTACCTTCTGCCATTTTTCAGGGAACTTCATAATTCCACCTTCCCCAAACTTTTTATCTTTTTGAGCAAAGAACTGTTCCGGGCGCCTTTTACAGTCTTCCAGGGAATTGAAATATTTTCCATCAAGAGAATTTTGTAAAGACCAAAATAAATGAAAATCCAAAGGTGCAATACCTGGCAAATATGGCAGATGAATCAGAACTTCCCAGCCAAGCTGTGACAGTTTTTGCCTGGTCATCAGAGAAACATGTGGTCTTGCGTTATACTGGTGGAAGATTATGCGTTTTCTGTTGACTAATTCTGCATGCTTTTCGTCGAGTGCCACTTTCAGTTGGTCTAATTGAGAGCAGTACTTGTTGGAATTAATCATTTCGTTCTCCGGAAGGAGCTCATAATAGAGGACTCCCTTCTAAACCCACCATATACACAACATCACCTTCTTTGGATGAAGACCAGTCTTTGGAGTGGTTGGTGGTGGTTCATTTCACTTTTGCCCCACAATCTCTTCCATTCCACATTATTGTACAGTATCCACTTTTCATTGCCCGTCACAATTTGTTTTAAAAATGGAACGTTTTCGGGCTTCCCTGGTGGCGCAGTGGTTGCGCGTCCGCCTGCCGATGCAGGGGAACCGGGTTCGCGCCCCGGTCTGGGAGGATCCCACATGCCGCGGAGCGGCTGGGCCCGTGAGCCATGGCCGCTGGGCCTGCGCGTCCGGAGCCTGTGCTCCGCAACGGGAGAGGCCACAACAGAGGGAGGCCCGCATACCATAAAAAAAAATAAAATAAAATAAAAATGGAACGTTTTCATTACATTTCAGTAGAGAATCGCGTGTGGAAATATGGTCAAGAAGGTTTTTCTTGCTTAACTTATGTGGAACCCGAATGTCAAAGCGATTCACGTAAACAAAGCTGGTGCAAATGATTTTCAGCACTTGATTTGGATATTTTGAGTATGTTAGCTATCTCCCTCGTTGTGTAATATTTATTGTTCTCAATTATCATTTCGATTTGATCACTATCAACTTCAACTGGTCTACCCAACCGTGGAGCATGGGCCAGCGAGAAATCTCCAGCACGAAACTTCACAAACCACTTTTGACATGTTCGATCAGTCACAGCACTTTCTCCATACACTGAACAAATCTATTTTGCTTTTCAGTTGTGTTTTTACCTTTCTTGAAATAATAAAGCATAGTATGCCTAAAACGTTGCTTTTTTACCTTCCATCTTCAATATTAAAATGGCTACACAAAAATTCACCAATTTTGATGTCTTTTTTAAATGCACGCTGATATAACAGCTGTCACATACAATCTAACAAAATTGATTAGAATGAAGTTAAAGACAACTAAGAGCTACTAAAGCCATCTTGTGGAAAAAACTAAACGAACTTTTTGGCCCACCCAATATATATTAAAATATATATATATAATGAAATATATATATTTATATAATATATAAATGAAATACTACTCAGCTTTTATATATATATAAAAGCTGAGTAGTATGTATGTATATACATATATATGTATATGTGTATATATATATATACAATGGAATATTACTCAGCCATAAAAAGGAATGAAATAATGCCATTTGCAACAACATGGATGGACCTAGTGATTATCATACTAAGTGAAGTAAGTCAGACAGAGGAGGGCAAATACCATATGATATTGCTTACATGTGGAATCTAAAATATGATACAAATGAACTTATTTACAAAACAGAAACAGACTCATGAATGTAGAAAACAAACTTATGGTTACCAATGCGGGGAGGGGTCGGAGAGGAATAAATTAGAAGTTTGGGATTAGCAGATGCTAACTGTTATATATAGAATAGATAAAGAACAAGGTCCTACTGTGTAGCACAGGGAACTATATTCAATATCCTGTAATATACCATAATCGAAAAGTATATGAAAAAGAACACACACACACACATATATATATATATAATTGGATCACTTTGCTATATACCAGAAATTAACACAACATTGTAAATCAACTATACTTCAATACAATTTTTTTTTTAACAAGAAATACACTTTGTATGCAAGGTCTTTCCCAAATTGAGCTCCATGGAGAGGAAAAGTGCTGTAAAATATCCCGTGACATAAAAGGTGACCCCCTCATCCTACAGCTAAAGCCCTGAGAAGCTGGGAGTGCCAAGTTTAGGTTACAACAGGCAGGCTTGCTTCTAAAGTAAGTTTTACTTGGCCAGCACACGAATCTTGGTTTTCTTTTGTTTGTTTTCTTACACATTTGAATATTTTCAGTTCCATACTGCTGACCATTCAAATGTGCGCTTTCCATTTTCCCACTGTCGCCCTCACCACTCAGTGACCCATTCCCACCAGATGCCACCGTTGTCACCTCTGCTGGGATCCGATGGACATTTGGTTCTGTGACTTCAGTCAGGTCTCCTGTCTCCTTGACCAGTGACTTTTCTATAGTGTCCTGTGGCCAGCTGTGAACTTCAGCCACTTCTCAAGGAGACTTAACCCCAAGTCAGCCTCAAAGGCCAAAAGAGTCCTTTATGTTCTCAAGGGACACATGCAAAAGTCCAAGACTCAAAAATCTCATTGATTTAACTTAGAAAGCACAATTTTTCTTTCTGACCTAGCTTTTCTACTTCTAGAAACATATCCCCAGGAAGTAGGATCCAAAAAATATATGTGTAATGATATTTATCAGAGCACTGATTGAATACTAAAAAATTGGCAATCATTTAAATGTCTAGCAATGTAGCACTAATCCACAATTTATACCCACTGAGAGATTATACAGCCATTTAAGATATACATGCTATAATCAGATATTTGTTTAATAACATATTAATGGCAGAGAGTTAAGTGGGAAAATTATGCCTTCTCTTGTAGTGAACCCAGTTTGCTTGGTGCCCTGATCCAGCCACCCCTAGAGCTTTGGCTGTTTGCTCAGTGAGAATCCCACTGCTGCCACCAAGACCTATTTAGTCTCCTGACCCTGCCTGGTGTCTCAGTCTCCCCAGACAAGGGCTGGGCTCAGGTTCAAGCCCATGGCTCCAACAGGCAGGTCTAAATCAAAAACCCCATGTATGGCAGCTCCCACCACTTCCAGATCCAAATGAAGCACTTGAGCTGCTGGGTAGGACCTGCTTTCTCCAATGGCTGCCTGGAGAGGCTGGCAACAAAGCACAGAAATGCCAGGCATTTGATGTCCATGGGGCAAAATTTGACCAATGAGAGGCAAGAAATTAGAAGGAGCCCTCAGGTAAGACCCTCTCCCTTCCAGCCCCTAAGAGTGTTCTGAGACATGGAGGTCCCACACAGGCTGTTGGAAGACAGCCCACTGTGTCTTCTTGTGAGGCTCTCACTAGCCCAATAATGTACCACATTATATTTGCTTTTTTTACCTCTTCTGCCTCCTTCCCCTTTTCCCTCACTGTTGCTGCTGTGGGATTTGCACCTCCCAGGAAAGCCTTAGCAAATAAGCTAGGTACCTGGGCTAAAACAAAAAAATATCTAAAAGATACTCTGTGGGTGTGCGTGTGTGTGTGTGTGTGTGTGTGTGTGTGTGTGTTCACACACATGCATATGAGCCTGTGTATGAGAGAGAGAGAATTGTGGTTTCAGGTGATTTTCACTTTTAAATTGTAAATTTTTGTACCATTTTAATTATGATTATTATTACATTTATAATCTTTAAAGTTTATTTTTTTGAGAGTGTCAACGACTGAATATTTTAACCGTCCCTGTAAAGGTTAGAAAACTGCAAAATTAGAGGAAGCACAGTCCACAAGATCACCCTCACTGCTGACACTAATTGCTAGTCGGGAGGGTTCCCGAAATCCCCTGCAGGCTTGATAACTGGCTAGAAGGACTCACAGAACTCACTGAAAACTGTTATGCTTGTGGTTATGGCTTATTACAGGGAAAGGATAAAATTAAAATCAGCCAAGCGTGGGTGGAGGGATAAATTAGGAGTTGGGGGATTAACACACACACAATACTATATATAAAATAGATAACCAACAAAGACTTACTGTATGGCACAGGGAACTATACTCAATGTCTTGTAATAACCTATAAGAGAAAAGAATCTGAAAAAGAATATAGATAGATAGATAGATAGATAGATAGATACAGAAATAGGTACAGAGATGG
>NC_041233.1:79134634-79173357 GCF_002837175.3 Physeter macrocephalus
GGAGCGGCTGGGCCCGTGAGCCGTGGCCGCTGAGCCTGCGCGTCCGGAGCCCGCGCTCCGCGACGGGAGAGGCCGCAACAGAGGGAGGCCCGCGTACCGCAAAAAAAAAAAAAAAAAAAATCAGCCAAGGGAAGGGGCTCCTGGGCAGAGACCAGGAAAAGGCCCTCGTGCAGCGCTTCCATTCTTGTCTCCCTGTGGACTCAGGAGCAGCACTTCTTTCCCAACATCAACGTGTGACAACACGCACAGAGTACTGCCAGCCAGGGATGCTCAGATTTGTACTGGGCTTCCATCACATAGGCATCACTGATTGCCCGTGGAGCTGGTCCGTCTCCAGCCCCTCTGGACCCCCGACCCGAAGTCCCCACCCGACATCACATTGTTGCTATCCTGCTTGACCCAAGGCCCCAGGAAAACAAAGATGCTCCTATCAGGCAGAACATCCCAAGGGCTTAGAGATCACCTCGCAGAAGCTGAGGGCAAAGGCCAGACCTCGTTCTGGGCGGGGATAAATTCTCTGGTGCTCACATCCCCTGCAAAATGTGAGCGCAGCGGTCCTCCAGGGCCTCCATGGTAAAGTCAGATCTTTGCAGACCCTTTAAGGTCCAGCCACTGCCTATCTCTCCGCTCGGGTGCGTCCCTCCCAAGCACACGTGCTCTCCTGCCTTCCTGGTCTGTTGCAAGCACTGCTCTCTCTCGCCTCCAGGCCCTTGCGTGGTCTATTTCCTCTGCCCTGAACATCTGGCTAAAGCCACCTCACGCTCGGACACACTGAGGTTCTGCTTCCGCAGCCTCAGATTCTTATACCCACAAAAGCCTTCTTCTTCCTTGGAGGCCATGTCTCAGGCCGTAACTCTCATGAAGGAATTCTTTTATAAATTTATTTATTTATTTATTTATTTTTGGCTGCGTTGGGTCTTCGTTGCCGTGCGAGGGCTCTCTCCAGTTGTGGCGAGTGGGGGCCGCTCTTCATCGCCATGTGTAATTAATCATATTTTCATCACCTGTGTCACCACCTTCTCTTCACTCACAAGGCTAACCCTACAGCACTTCCCTAAACCAACAGTCCAATTCTACAAACATTTAAGTGTGGCAACGTGCAAAGATCTGTGACTCCAAACCAGCAGAATGCAGCACAGAAATTAAGAGCAGTGGGGCAAGAGTTTGAGCTTGGGTAAAATCCTGGCTTCACCCATTACTGGCTCTATGAGCTGTTTTTCAACCTCTACTTGAGTTTCAACTTATAAAATACAGCTGACAAATTTTTTTAAAAATTTATTTATTTATTTATTTTGGGCAGCGTTGGGTCTTCGTTGCTGCACGCAGGCTTTCTCTAGTTGCGGCAAGCGGGGGCTACTCTTTGTTGTGATGCGCGGGCTTCTCATTGCAGTGGCTTCTCCTGTTGCACAGCACAGGCTCTAGGTGTGCGGGCTTCAGTAGTTGTGGCTCACGGGCTCTAGAGCGCAGGCTCAGCAGTTGTGGCGCGTGGGTTTAGTTGCTCCACGACATGTGGGATCCTCCCGGACCAGGGATCGAACCCGTGTCCCCCACATTGGCAGGCGGATTCTCAACAACTGCGCCACCAGGGAAGCCCACAACTGACAAATTTAATCCTTACATGGCTGCATTGGGTATTTCATAAGATGAAGGGTTTTGCACAGTGCCTGGCATGGAGTGAGGGCTCAGTACATGTTACCTGCATGTGGTATTAAGTGGAACCCAAGTGCAATGAGTGTCTTAAAACTCAGCTGATGATGACCTCCTGAACCACTGAAGGCCTAGCTCCTGGCACAAGGTAGATAATAAATATTTGTTGAATGATAAAGTTATGAGTTTTTCTCTGCTTCATCTACACTTGACCACTGCCTCTTCCACCACAAGAGAACTTCTAGAGATAGAGGAATGAGTATTATATAGGTGAGGTTGGATGTGGTAATAGGGCTGGTCAAGACTAATGCTTAAAGCAAGAGCCCAGGGCTTTCCTGGTGGCGCAGTGGTTGCGCGTCCGCCTGCCGATGCAGGGGAACCGGGTTCGCGCCCCGGTCTGGGAGGATCCCACATGCCGCGGAGCGGCTGGGCCCGTGAGCCATGGCCGCTGGGCCTGCGCGTCCGGAGCCTGTGCTCCGCAACGGGAGAGGCCACAACAGAGGGAGGCCCGCATACCATAAAAAAAAATAAAATAAAATAAAAATGGAACGTTTTCATTACATTTCAGTAGAGAATCGCGTGTGGAAATATGGTCAAGAAGGTTTTTCTTGCTTAACTTATGTGGAACCCGAATGTCAAAGCGATTCACGTAAACAAAGCTGGTGCAAATGATTTTCAGCACTTGATTTGGATATTTTGAGTATGTTAGCTATCTCCCTCGTTGTGTAATATTTATTGTTCTCAATTATCATTTCGATTTGATCACTATCAACTTCAACTGGTCTACCCAACCGTGGAGCATGGGCCAGCGAGAAATCTCCAGCACGAAACTTCACAAACCACTTTTGACATGTTCGATCAGTCACAGCACTTTCTCCATACACTGAACAAATCTATTTTGCTTTTCAGTTGTGTTTTTACCTTTCTTGAAATAATAAAGCATAGTATGCCTAAAACGTTGCTTTTTTACCTTCCATCTTCAATATTAAAATGGCTACACAAAAATTCACCAATTTTGATGTCTTTTTTAAATGCACGCTGATATAACAGCTGTCACATACAATCTAACAAAATTGATTAGAATGAAGTTAAAGACAACTAAGAGCTACTAAAGCCATCTTGTGGAAAAAACTAAACGAACTTTTTGGCCCACCCAATATATATTAAAATATATATATATAATGAAATATATATATTTATATAATATATAAATGAAATACTACTCAGCTTTTATATATATATAAAAGCTGAGTAGTATGTATGTATATACATATATATGTATATGTGTATATATATATATACAATGGAATATTACTCAGCCATAAAAAGGAATGAAATAATGCCATTTGCAACAACATGGATGGACCTAGTGATTATCATACTAAGTGAAGTAAGTCAGACAGAGGAGGGCAAATACCATATGATATTGCTTACATGTGGAATCTAAAATATGATACAAATGAACTTATTTACAAAACAGAAACAGACTCATGAATGTAGAAAACAAACTTATGGTTACCAATGCGGGGAGGGGTCGGAGAGGAATAAATTAGAAGTTTGGGATTAGCAGATGCTAACTGTTATATATAGAATAGATAAAGAACAAGGTCCTACTGTGTAGCACAGGGAACTATATTCAATATCCTGTAATATACCATAATCGAAAAGTATATGAAAAAGAACACACACACACACATATATATATATATAATTGGATCACTTTGCTATATACCAGAAATTAACACAACATTGTAAATCAACTATACTTCAATACAATTTTTTTTTTAACAAGAAATACACTTTGTATGCAAGGTCTTTCCCAAATTGAGCTCCATGGAGAGGAAAAGTGCTGTAAAATATCCCGTGACATAAAAGGTGACCCCCTCATCCTACAGCTAAAGCCCTGAGAAGCTGGGAGTGCCAAGTTTAGGTTACAACAGGCAGGCTTGCTTCTAAAGTAAGTTTTACTTGGCCAGCACACGAATCTTGGTTTTCTTTTGTTTGTTTTCTTACACATTTGAATATTTTCAGTTCCATACTGCTGACCATTCAAATGTGCGCTTTCCATTTTCCCACTGTCGCCCTCACCACTCAGTGACCCATTCCCACCAGATGCCACCGTTGTCACCTCTGCTGGGATCCGATGGACATTTGGTTCTGTGACTTCAGTCAGGTCTCCTGTCTCCTTGACCAGTGACTTTTCTATAGTGTCCTGTGGCCAGCTGTGAACTTCAGCCACTTCTCAAGGAGACTTAACCCCAAGTCAGCCTCAAAGGCCAAAAGAGTCCTTTATGTTCTCAAGGGACACATGCAAAAGTCCAAGACTCAAAAATCTCATTGATTTAACTTAGAAAGCACAATTTTTCTTTCTGACCTAGCTTTTCTACTTCTAGAAACATATCCCCAGGAAGTAGGATCCAAAAAATATATGTGTAATGATATTTATCAGAGCACTGATTGAATACTAAAAAATTGGCAATCATTTAAATGTCTAGCAATGTAGCACTAATCCACAATTTATACCCACTGAGAGATTATACAGCCATTTAAGATATACATGCTATAATCAGATATTTGTTTAATAACATATTAATGGCAGAGAGTTAAGTGGGAAAATTATGCCTTCTCTTGTAGTGAACCCAGTTTGCTTGGTGCCCTGATCCAGCCACCCCTAGAGCTTTGGCTGTTTGCTCAGTGAGAATCCCACTGCTGCCACCAAGACCTATTTAGTCTCCTGACCCTGCCTGGTGTCTCAGTCTCCCCAGACAAGGGCTGGGCTCAGGTTCAAGCCCATGGCTCCAACAGGCAGGTCTAAATCAAAAACCCCATGTATGGCAGCTCCCACCACTTCCAGATCCAAATGAAGCACTTGAGCTGCTGGGTAGGACCTGCTTTCTCCAATGGCTGCCTGGAGAGGCTGGCAACAAAGCACAGAAATGCCAGGCATTTGATGTCCATGGGGCAAAATTTGACCAATGAGAGGCAAGAAATTAGAAGGAGCCCTCAGGTAAGACCCTCTCCCTTCCAGCCCCTAAGAGTGTTCTGAGACATGGAGGTCCCACACAGGCTGTTGGAAGACAGCCCACTGTGTCTTCTTGTGAGGCTCTCACTAGCCCAATAATGTACCACATTATATTTGCTTTTTTTACCTCTTCTGCCTCCTTCCCCTTTTCCCTCACTGTTGCTGCTGTGGGATTTGCACCTCCCAGGAAAGCCTTAGCAAATAAGCTAGGTACCTGGGCTAAAACAAAAAAATATCTAAAAGATACTCTGTGGGTGTGCGTGTGTGTGTGTGTGTGTGTGTGTGTGTGTGTGTTCACACACATGCATATGAGCCTGTGTATGAGAGAGAGAGAATTGTGGTTTCAGGTGATTTTCACTTTTAAATTGTAAATTTTTGTACCATTTTAATTATGATTATTATTACATTTATAATCTTTAAAGTTTATTTTTTTGAGAGTGTCAACGACTGAATATTTTAACCGTCCCTGTAAAGGTTAGAAAACTGCAAAATTAGAGGAAGCACAGTCCACAAGATCACCCTCACTGCTGACACTAATTGCTAGTCGGGAGGGTTCCCGAAATCCCCTGCAGGCTTGATAACTGGCTAGAAGGACTCACAGAACTCACTGAAAACTGTTATGCTTGTGGTTATGGCTTATTACAGGGAAAGGATAAAATTAAAATCAGCCAAGCGTGGGTGGAGGGATAAATTAGGAGTTGGGGGATTAACACACACACAATACTATATATAAAATAGATAACCAACAAAGACTTACTGTATGGCACAGGGAACTATACTCAATGTCTTGTAATAACCTATAAGAGAAAAGAATCTGAAAAAGAATATAGATAGATAGATAGATAGATAGATAGATACAGAAATAGGTACAGAGATGGAGATGAGATATATATGTATGTATGTATAACTAAATCACTTTGCTGTACACCTGAAACTAACGCAACATTGTAAATCAACGATACTTCAATTAAAATCAGCCAAGGGAAGGGGCTTCCCTGGTGGCGCAGTGGTTGCGCGTCCGCCTGCCGATGCAGGGGAACCGGGTTGTGGAGCTGGTCCGTCTCCAGCCCCTCTGGACCCCCGACCCGAAGTCCCCACCCGACATCACATTGTTGCTATCCTGCTTGACCCAAGGCCCCAGGAAAACAAAGATGCTCCTATCAGGCAGAACATCCCAAGGGCTTAGAGATCACCTCGCAGAAGCTGAGGGCAAAGGCCAGACCTCGTTCTGGGCGGGGATAAATTCTCTGGTGCTCACATCCCCTGCAAAATGTGAGCGCAGCGGTCCTCCAGGGCCTCCATGGTAAAGTCAGATCTTTGCAGACCCTTTAAGGTCCAGCCACTGCCTATCTCTCCGCTCGGGTGCGTCCCTCCCAAGCACACGTGCTCTCCTGCCTTCCTGGTCTGTTGCAAGCACTGCTCTCTCTCGCCTCCAGGCCCTTGCGTGGTCTATTTCCTCTGCCCTGAACATCTGGCTAAAGCCACCTCACGCTCGGACACACTGAGGTTCTGCTTCCGCAGCCTCAGATTCTTATACCCACAAAAGCCTTCTTCTTCCTTGGAGGCCATGTCTCAGGCCGTAACTCTCATGAAGGAATTCTTTTATAAATTTATTTATTTATTTATTTATTTTTGGCTGCGTTGGGTCTTCGTTGCCGTGCGAGGGCTCTCTCCAGTTGTGGCGAGTGGGGGCCGCTCTTCATCGCGGTCCACGGGCCTCTCACTATCGCGGCCTCTCTTGTTGCGGAGCACCGGCTCCAGACGCGCAGGCTCAGTAGTTGTGGCTCACGGGCCCAGTTGCTCCGTGGCATGTGGGATCTTCCCCGACCGGGGCTCGAACCCGTGTCCGCTGCATTGGCAGGCAGATTCTCAACCGCTGCGCCACCAGGGAAGCCCCAGGAATTCTTTTTGAAACATAATTTCTTTGGGGAAAATAATGCCAGAAAGAAAATCGGTGCTAGTGATGGAAGTAAAGCATCTAAGAAATGATGGTTCTTAACCAGAAAATGCAAGTGTAGGAGAGATTACAGAGTGAAATATCAAATGTGGCAGCCTTTCGTATCTATGCCTGTTACGTATTAGTCTCTTTCTGGAAAAGCAGTTCAGGAGTTAACTCGACAAGCGGTCCTATTGCTGCAAAAATTACACATTGAGTTAAAGATAAAACTTCAGTGATATTTAGAAGGACAGTTAACTATGGTGTATCAATATGCAGAGAAAACACGTAACTATCAATTGATTTAAATAATTTATTTGCTTAATCTCTTCTTAGAACCCACTGTGTGTCATATATTGTTCCAAACCCTTTACGAATAACTTTTAAAATAGCTTATTTAATCCTTTTAACAATCCTATGGGGTTAGTACTAATATTAACCTCTACTTACATAGGAGGAAGCTGACACACAGAGAGGTTAGGTAACTTGCCCAGGGTCACAGAGCTCATAAGTGGTAGAACCAGGATGGGCATCTGCATTCTGATTCTATGGTAATAATGTGATTCACTAGAGTATAAACTCCCAGACACCAAGAACTAAGATTAATTTGCTCACTTCTATATTCCCTGTTATTAGCACAGTTCCTGATACCAAATAGATACTCAACAAAGGTTTATTGTTAATTAATTAACCAATCCTATGGGGTTAGTACTAATATTAACCTCTACTTACATAGGAGGAAGCTGACACACAGAGAGGTTAGGTAACTTGCCCAGGGTCACAGAGCTCATAAGTGGTAGAACCAGGATGGGCATCTGCATTCTGATTCTATGGTAATAATGTGATTCACTAGAGTATAAACTCCCAGACACCAAGAACTAAGATTAATTTGCTCACTTCTATATTCCCTGTTATTAGCACAGTACCTGATACCAAATAGATACTCAACAAAGGTTTATTGTTAATTAACAGGACTAAATATTTTTAATGTCCATTAATTAATTAATCACACTAAGGGTTTAATACATGAAACATTTAACAGACATTTGAAGACATTGAATTATCTGCCCAGTCAAATGCACTCTATAATCTAGGGAATGTTTTGTGGCTGCAGGGGAAACAAATGAGTTAGGGGTTCAGGGAAGGATCCATGGGAATAAAAAGTCTGAGAGCCCTCTCCTAGAAAATAAGAGTTGGCAGATGACTTTCTGGGGTGAATATAGCTAAGATACAGTTAAATCAATTTCTTGTTAAATTCTTGAGTATGCTGTCAGGTTCATTACTCAATGCCCATAAGGCTTAGATTGAGAGAATCACAGAATTTCAAAGGTGGAAGTGACCTTAGAGGCCATCAAATTTAACTTTCTCATTTTGCCGTGTTTTCATAAAAAGAAACCAAGACCCAGAGTGTTCCGGTGGCTGGCTTATGATTATCTCTCCCTCTATGTCGAAAGCCCCTCGTTCCCCTCTTCAGAACGTCCTGGTGCAATGCGTCCTACAAGGCTCTTCTCAACCCACCCACCCCCATGTGGTCTTTCTCGCACCCTCAAAGCCACCGGAAGCCATTTATCTCCTTTTAACTCCCGTAACATCCCATTTTTAGTGCTCTTTAACGCTTAGCTTTCTTCAGCAACTGAGTGTGTGTTTAATTTCCCCAGATGGGCACAGAGGTCAGCAAGTATTTGTTGAATGAATAAATCCAAGCTCCGTGTTGGCTGGCACAGCAGGACACGTCTGGCTTCACGTTCCATGATGCAATGTGCCAGCTCACTTGGGGCTGGAGCCCAGAGAACACTGGTGTGTGAACTTATACCTGTGCTCTAGGAAGTCAGTGAGCATAGGGGTGAGGATCGTAAGCCTCAGAGCCTGGGCTCACGTCCTTTCTCCATCACTCACTAGCTGAGTTATTTAGGCATTTACTTATCTGCCCTCCTTGGCTGTCAAATGAGGATGAAAATAAACTATATCTGCCCAAACGCACTCTATGAGGATAAAATGGATGATGTTATGTAAAGCACTTAGAACAGTGTTTAGCACATAGCGAGTGTTCAATAGATGATACCAAAAATAGAATTATTAGTTTCTTATTATTGTGCCTTGAATAAAGCCTGACATACAGTAAGTGTCTAATAAATGGTAACTGCTATTAGTTCCTTTGGCATCTAGAATCTTTGTCACTGTCTGCAACTACACTTCACAATAGAACATTTCAAATGATCAGAAGAACAAAGAATACAGAATAGACTAAGGAAACTGCACCCCCCGAGGGAAAGTGGTAGGAAAGCCTATCTGTGCAGGAAGAAATGTACATAACATAACTATTACAGACTCTTAAAAATTTCATAAAGTTGCATGAGCAATTCAAACACATTAGGGACCAATTCCAGATGTGCTCCCAGGACCAAAGAGTGTAATTATGTCACTGAACTAATATCATAATTTCCATTTAGCTGAAAGAGTTCTCAGGTCATAAACACAATGGTTTGCGTTCTACCATAGCCGATTGCTATGAGTGTAACGGAGACCTAATGACCCAGCCAGTTTAATCAAAGCAAGGAATCTTCTTTCCAGAAGCTTCTGTCACTTACACTGTATGATCTAAACTTAAAATCATGGCACAGCTCAAACACAAGGCAGTATTCATTCACCTTTATGGAGCTCTTAGCTCTGAAGATTTAAAATATACTGAACCAAGTACTTTGAATTCAGGGAAAAAATGTTTCATCAAGTTAAGTAACGCGAGTGATAAGAGTTATGAGGCATTATTAACCTTTCCTGCCCTAGAATCACATCTCAGAGATGATGAAAGAGGATTTTGCGTCCTACCCTCCACATAAGCTTTCTTTCCTCTGATTTTAAATATTAGTCTCAGATTCTTTTTTTTTAAAGTAGAGCTGCTGTCTTTTATTTAATTAATTTATTTATTTTATTTTTGGCTGTGTTGGGTCTTCATTGCTGTGCACGGGCTTTCTCTAGCTGCGGCGAAAGGGAGCTCCTCTTCGCTGCGGTGCACGGGCTTCTCATTGCGGTGACTTCTCTTGTTGCGGAGCACCGGCTCTAGGGGCACGGGCTTCAGTAGTTGTGTCTCTCGGGCTCAGTAGTTGTGACTCATGGGCTCAGTAGTTGTGGGGCATGGACTTCGTTACTCCGCGGCATGTGAGATCTTGCCGGACCAGGGCTCGAACATGTGTCACCTGCATTGGCAGACGGATTCTTAACCACTGTGCCACCAGGGAAGTCCTAATCTCAGATTCCTGTGGCCTGTGGGATAATGACAAGGTGCCCACATTTTATCACATTTTCTCATCTTTATTGTATTTCCTACATTTGGGCAAATAGTCCAACTACCCAGCCTTGTCAACAGCAACAGGGGTCTCAGCACTCAGGGAGCCTCACAGACCACCACCATCCTGCCCTTTCCTGCTCTTTGCATCAGCTTTGACAGAACAGGTAAATCCATGGCCGTAAGAAGGTCTTTGCGTCCAGGTTTCTAGGTGTGCTTGACACGTGAGCAGCACTTACAGTCAGAAGACAGAAACAGAAGTCCTTCTCAGACATAGCTTCTTTAGCAGGGCATTTTGTGAAAAGAAATGAGACCATTTGGGGCTTCCCTAATGGTGCAGTGGTTAAGAATCCGCCTGCCAATGCACGGAACATGGGTTCGAGCCCTGGTCTGGGAAGATCCCACGTGCCGTGGAGCTACTAAGCCCGTGCACCAAAACTACTGAGCCTGAACTCTAGAGCCCATGAGCCACAACTACTGAGCCCATGTGCCACAACTACTGAGCCCATGTGCCTAGAGCCCATGGTCCCCAACAAGAGAAGCCACCACAATGAGAAGCCCACGCACTGCAACGAAGACCCAATACAGCCAAAAATCAAAACAAATAAAGAAATAAATTTTTTTTTTTTTTAAAAAGAAATGAGACCATTTGACTCCATTGTTAAGCAGCACTGTAAGTGCCTATAAGAATCCCTGCCTTCCTGTTTTTGAAGAGGGAAGTTTCATTGTGAGAGACATTCTTGATGTATTTCTGTCTAAATTTTATTTGAAGATAATTCTTTTACCTTCGTTGAAGGGAAATCAGCCTATTGCTTGGACTTTCATAGGAACCTGATATTCCTGTGAATAAGATAATTAGAAGAATATAACTGAATAGCAAGTGAATTGAAACATCCTAAGGGTGCATCAACGTGAGCTGGTTAAGTGAATGATGGCATTCACACAATGGAATATTATAAAGCAATTTCAAAGAATGAGGCAGTTCTTGTATTAATATGGGATATTCTCCAATACAACATATTATGAAGAAAGCAAGGCCATAAACAGTGGAAAGAGTAGGCTAAAATTGGTGGGGGTATTTTCAAAGGAGAGATAGATCCTTATATTTACCTATACACACAACTTCACTGCAAAAATCCACTAGAAATTTATAACAGTTTCTGTCTCTGGGGAGGTAACCAGAGAACTAGTGCACTGTGGAGAAAGAGAGATATACGTTTTTACTGTATATTTCATTTATTTTTACTGAGCTCTAGTATTCAATTGAGAGAGAGAGAGAGAGATACATTTTTTGGTATCATTTTTTTTAGATTCCACATATAAGCGATATCCTATGACATTTGTCTTTCTCTGTCTGGCTTATTTCACTTAGTGTGATAATCTCTAGGTCCATTTGCTGCAACTGGCAAGAAAGAGATACAATTTTTAAAAAGATTATTTCTACAAATGATGTTAGAACAGTTGTCAGCCATACACAAAAAATAAAACTTGACCTAAAGACTAATTCAAAGTGAATCAGAGATCTAAATATAAAATACAAATGATAAGGGCTTCCCTGGTGGCGCAGTGGTTGAGAATCCGCCTGCTGATGCAGGGGACACGGGTTCATGCCCCGGTCCGGGAAGATCTCACATGCCGCGGAGAGGCTGGGCCCATGAGCCATGGTTACTGAGCCTGTGCGTCTGGAGCCTGTACTCCGCAACGGGAGAGGCCACAACAGTGAGAGGCCCGTGTACCACCAAAAAAAAAAAAAAAAAAAAAATACAAATTATAAAACTTTTTAGAGGAGGGGACTTCCCTGGTGGTCTAGTGGTTAAGACTCCACGCTTCCAATGCAGGGGGCGTGGGTTTGACCCCTGGTCAGAGAATAAGATCCCACATGCCATGCAGGGTGGCCAAAAGATTAAAAAAGAAAAAATTTTTTAGAGGGAAACCATCAAAACCTGGTAAGATGAAGAGTTCACAGAAATGACACCAAAATCATTATGTTAAAAATAGATAGAACTTCAGCAGGTATTGGAAGAGGAGGTATTTGGCTCTTATTCCCACTCAGCAATAATAATTTGACAGGCATCCACAGACAAAATATTTAAAAAATTGATAAATTGAATTTTACTAAGATCTAAGATTTGTCCTTATTCAAAGCTACTGTCAAGAGAATAAAGAGACAAGCTATAGACTGGAAGAAAATATGTACAAATCACATGCTCAACAAAGTACTTATATCCAGAATATAAAAGAACTCTCAAAACTCAACAATTAGAAAGCAAACGACCCAATTTTTAAAATGGGAAAAGGACTTGAACAGACACTTTACCAGAGACTATTTGCAGATGGTAAATAAGCACATAAAAGATGTTTACCATCATTAGCCATTAGAGAAATGCAAATTAAAACCATAGTGAAATACCTATACACCTACTAGAAGGACTAAAATGTTAAAAAATAATGACAGTAAGAACTGCTGGCAAGGATGTGGAGCAATGACAACTCTTCTACATTGATGATAGGAATACAGAATGGTACAGTCACTCTGGAAAACAGCTTGGCAGACAAATGAAGTTAAATATTCAAATGAAGTTAAATTTTATCATTTCACCCAACAATCCCATTCCTGAGTATTTGCCCTAGAAAAAAATGAAAATTTATGCTCACACAAAAACCTGTATTCATAGTTGCTTTATTCATGAAAGCCAGAAGCTAGAAATATTCCAAATATTGTTCACTAGGTGAATTGATAAAGTGTGGCACATCTGTACAATGGACTATCACTCAGCAGTAAAAAAGAAAAAAGAGACAAACTATTGATACATGGGACAACTTGGATGAATTGCAAAGACATACTGCATGAGAGCAGCAGTCTCAAAGGTCTACATATTGTACAAGCCCATTTATTTGACATTCTCAAAAAGACAAAATTATAGTTATTGAAACAGATCAGTGGTTGCCAGGAATGACAGGTAAGGGGAAGGTATCACTATAGAAGGAAAACATAAGGACATTTTGGGGGGGGGTAACGGAACTGTTCTATATCCTGATTATGGTAGCGGTTACATGAAGATATACATGTGTCAAAACTCATAGAACTGTACCAAAAGAAAACAATTTTTAATTTACTGTATATTTTAAAATTATTTTTTAATAATTTTTTTTAAAGAAAGGTGACTTCCAGCTTCCAGTACTAGTGGAGTAGTTTGGTAAAACTAAGACACTGTTACAATGTTCCCATATTATATATAAAGTAGTGAATTTTTAAATCTAAGTTGATTGTGATAAATTAATGTAATCCCTACAGGAACTACTAACAAAAAAAAAATTAAAACAGCAAAAATGCCTAAAGAAGAAACAAAAGAAATATTGTGTTAACTCACATGATGTCAAGAAAGGAGAAACAGAGAAACAAAAGGCAAATGAGACAAATAGAGAACACATTGCAAAATAACTCACCTAAATCCAACTGTATCAATAAGTATATTAAATGTAAATGAACTAAAAACTCTAATCATAAAATAGAGATTCTCCAGCTGGATAAAAAACTAAGACCCAAGTATATGCTGTCTACAAAGGAGTTATTTAATAGTTTTTTAAAAGACACAAATAAGTTGAAAGTAAAAACATGAAGAAAGCATATACCATGCAAACACTAATCATAACAAAACTAGAGTGGCTACATTAGTATCCAACAAAACAGATTTCAAGACAAGAAGCATTACCAGAGATAAAGCAGAGCATTTTATAATGATAAAAAATGTCAACATAGCAGGGAGGCATAACTGTATCCCTAATAATGGAGCTTCAAAATACATGAAGCAAAAGCTGATAATAAAAAAAGGAGATGTCCGTCGACAGATGAATGGATAAAGAAGATATGGGAGATAGATATATATAAATATATGTTGGAATATTACTCAGCCATAAAAAATAACGAAATTCTGCCATTTGCAGCAACATGGATAGACCTAAAGAATATTATGCTTAGTGAAATAAGTAAGTCAGACAGAGAAAGACAAATAATGCATGATATCACTTACATGTGGAATCTAAAGAAATAATATAAACAAATGTATATAGCAAAATAGAAACAGATTCACAGGTGTAGAAAACAAACTAGTGGTTACCAAAGGGGAGAGGGAAGGGGGAAAGGGCAAGTTAGGGGTATGGGATTAAGAGATACAAACTACTGTGTATAAATTACATAAGCAACAAGGATATACTGTATAGCACAGGGAATTATAGCCATAATCTTATAATAACTTTTAATGGAGTATAATCTGTAAAAGTACTGAATCACCATGCTGTGTACCTGAAACTAATATAATATTGTAAATCAACTATACTTTAATTAAAAAAAATAAGTTAACATAAATTTTTTTTAAAAAAGGAGAAATAGGCAAAGCCATAATCAGAGATGGAGATTTTAATACCTCGAAGTAATTGATAGAACAATTAGAAAAATCAGCAATGATACAGAAGATCTGAATGGCACTCTAAAACCTCTGACCTAATAGACATTTACAGAAAACATATTTAAGAAGCATGTGCTGCAAAGTTTGTACATTTTACCAAAAAAAAAAGTAAGTGTGGAGGAGAATGGGTATAATTACTAATGAAAAAAATTATGGATGAATGTTCATAATTGTTGAAACTAGGTGATGGGTACATTGGTGCATATGTATGTATGGTGTGTATGTATGACTGGTACATTGGTGCATATGTATGATTCTGTTTGCTCTGTTTATGACTGAAATTTTGCGTAGTAAAAGCTAAAAATTAAGTTTAGGTCAGAATACATGGCCTTTAGCAGATGATTTTTTTCTTTTCCATTATGGTTTATCATAGGATATTGAATATAGTTCCCTGTGCTCTACCCTAGAGCCTTGTTGTTTATCCATTCTGTATATAATAGTTTGCATCTTAGCAGAAGACTTTTAAACTTTGTACACACATAAAGGCATGCTGACTCTGACGGTAGAACCTCAGGGACCAAGTGTGGCGTGAACAGTGCCGCAAGCCTGCTCCCTTGCCTGTTCCCTTTATCTCCTTAGGTCTCCCCACCCTCCAGGCACACCACATGCCCTCAGCATCCACAAGATCCCAAACTCCTCCTCCTCCTCTCCACAGGGCTAAAGTCCGCCTTGTCACACTCAACCCCACTTCCCCTGAGGACTTCTCCACCCACTCATCCTACTTCACCATGTGAAGGTGTTGCCCAGAACTTTCCATGACACTCACCTGGCATTCAACACTTATCGTCCAGAATGGCGAACTTTCCTTCATTAAACCTCATAGTTCCAAAAATGGACACAAACTATAAAAATTGTCAGAATCTCCACATTCTGGGTAGAAAGCAGCCATTTTGTTTTGGCAAACACATTGGCGAACTCTTCCCTTAGACAAAGATGGCTCCCTAAACCTAGGCCGGAGAGAGTAGGTCACGAAATAGGAAGTTAAGTAGGAACAGACGTCTCCTGTCTACCCCTAGTTTAGCCTTAACACTGTAGTAAAAACTCCCACCCCAGCTAGGGAGTGGAGGAGCCAGGTCTGTGTCCACCCTCATGGCACAGGTTTGGGGGAGAGAAGGGCAGGAAAAGGGACCCACATGGCAAGAGGCAAAGCAAGACGCATCTCTGAACGCTGCTCCTTCTCGCCTTCCCGTCTCAGAGTTTCTCCCTTTTTCTTTTCTGTAGCAACTGAGCTTTGGTTAAAGCAGTTTAAAGTCTCCATTTCTATTTTGATAATATGAAATCTTCCACATTGGACCATAAACTATTGATCACGCTCACTTCTGAAAGAGACTCACACATCAACCCTTTCCAGACGAGCTTGGAGAACACCCTGACCTCACGGGTCACCTTCAGCCTATGCTTAGCTTTAGGAAACAACAAAAATCATACCAAGAGAAAGAAAGAAACATTTGTATCGTGCACCCCTTCAAACCTCAGAAAATATGGATATACACATTTATGAAAATATGAAGGAAAAAGATGAAATACGTGATCATTTCATTTTTTAAAACTTCCTGGAACAGTACGAGTGTAGATGGTCCTCACCTTGCATGGTGGTGCACGTTGGGACCGTGCAAAATCAAGGTCTGCCTGTACCCTTACTTAGTAATTTATGACCCCTTAAAATTGGGAGCAAAGGGAACTTTTTGATTAAAGACAGGTGAGTAAACCTACTTCTCCCACCCCTTTCAAGGTCACCCCAAACAACCTGAAAATGAAGGGAAAGCCTCATCTTAAAATGGACAGGGAAAGAGCCACAACTCCAAATCACAAAAGGATGCATGCCTGCAGGATGCTGTAAAACATGGTCAAAAATGGGGAAGACGCCAAGAGATAAGGCACATCTTCAGATTTTAAGCTACTCACCAATGCCCATAAAAGTTCATCACAGTCCTGAAAGGCTACTCTCTTCATCAGCCTTTGATTAGATCTGTGAATAGGGTAAATCATGCTAGAAGCAAACCAATTAACTGATGGTCAGAAGAGGTCAATGTAAAGGAGAAACCACGAAGAGACACCACTTTCATTTATGGAGGACATGGCATCTGACCTGAGGGAGAGGCTGCCTGAGAAAAAGAGGAAGATGAGGCAGTCTGACCAGAATATGAAACAGAGAGGCTATGGCTAAGGACTTTATAAAAGTCCACTGACTTTATGGTTGCTGCAAATTGAGAGTATTTCTCTTTCATCTCAAAGATCACAGGTGCAATGGACTGAATGTTTATGTGCCCCCAAAATTCATGTGCTGAAATCTCATCCCCAAGGTGATGGTATTAGGTGATGGAGTCTTTGGGAACTGCTTAGGTCATGAGGGTGAAGCCCTCATGAACGGGATTAGTGTCCTTATGAAAGATCCCCTGCCTCTTCCACCCTGTGAGGACACAGGGAGAAGCACCATCTCTGAGCCAGAAGGCGGGCTTTCGCCAGACGTCGCATCTGCAGGCACTGTGACCTTGGATTCCCAGCCTCCGGAATTGTGAGAGATAAATGTTTGCTGTTTATAAGCCACCCCGTTTATGGTATTTTTATTACAGCAGCCAAAGTGGACTAAGACAAAGGCAACCTGATTCTCTGATAAGAGATCAAAGAAGAGAGAAAGATTCAAACAGATGTTATAAGGCACCAGAAGAAGATAAGCAGGTTGGAAGATCTAAGAAAAAAAAAAACATTTACAAATTCAAATCACTACATCAACTATACTTCAATTTTTAAAAATCTTAAAAATAAGTAGTTTGGGGGGGAGGGATAAATTAGGAGTTTGGGATTAACATATACACATGACTATGTATAAAATAGATAATCAACAAGGACCTACTGTATAGCATAGGGAACTCTACTCAATCCTCTGTAATAACCTATATGGGAAAAGAATCTGAAAAAGAATGGATATATATATATGTATATGGATATACGTATATATCAAAGTGAGTTGATTCACTTTGCTGTACACCTGAAACTAACACAGCATTGTAAATCAATTCTACCCCAACATAAAATAAAAGCTAAATTTAAAAAGAAGGCACTACTTCTTTCACAATTCATAAAATGCTCACAAAACCTCATAACATAAATAAAACATCTAAAAAGTTTCCAATGTAAAAAAGTTTTTAATTAAAAAAAAGTTTTTACGTAGTTTGGGAGCCCAGTGTTATAGGGTCGGAAGTTATTCAGCCCCCCACATGGAGAAAAAGAAGAATTTAAATCATATTAGAAACAACCAAAATTAGCGTTCAGAAATATAGCTGGGGCAAACAAAAATGTGAAAAATACAGCTATTATCTTATCAGGGTTCTGCCTTCTGGTCATACAGACTAAGCCTCATGTTGGTTATAATAATTATAAACTCTGGACAGAAATCTCTAAACTATAACTTTTGGAGGCACTGGAGAGCAACCAAAATTAGGCAGAAACTGGAGGTCGTTCAACCCTTGAAAGAAAGGAGTCACAGGGGGTGTGATCCACGTTTAATTGCTTTTCCTTCCAGAACACTCTGCCCCGCATGGTGGGGGTCCCTAAGCTCTCAAGGAAAGTCACAACCTGTTGGCGAGAGAAATAGGGAGAAATTCAGGGCTGCCAGGATGTAAGAAATTAAGGAGGAAATCCAATAAAAGAGGGAGGCAGAGAAAGGGGAGCTCCATGACTGAATCATCTCACCTCCAAATCACTGGCTGGCCCTGAACTGTATATGTGACCAATGGGACTCCAAGTAGAGGGGGGACAGCAGGAAAGCTGAGTGCTGAGCAGGGATTTCTGTTCCCACCAGGAAACAGCTTGGAATTTCAGTGACCAAGTTAAAGGCACTGGGTAATCACCCAGGTTTCCAGCGAAGCCCCAGAAAGGCCAACCCAGAGTCAAGTCCACATCCCAGCCAATGGCACTGGGTGGCTGGACCAGAGGGGCTCATGGTCCAGGTCATCGTATTCCAGCTGCCAGGGTCAAAGGCCAAAGCCGAGACCAGGCCAGAAGATGGACATACAGTCAGGGTCCCTGTGAGCGTCCACCTGCCGAGGTTTGTGTCACAGGAGGGTCCGGGTGCACTGGGGAGCCCCCCCTCATTCCAGAACCTTCTTTCCCCTGATGTTTTTCCTGGGCTTTGCTTGTCTCTGATGCTGTCTTGCTCTCCATTCTCTGTAACTCAGCCCCTTGGCTTATCCTCTTTCCAGGATTTATTGAGTAGCCCCTGTGCCGGGCCCTGTGTTGGCTGCTGGGTTTCTTCCAGCTGGTTCTTTTCAGCTCCAAGCTTTCATTTGGATCTTCCCTTCTGACAAGACACCAGCCCCCTTTGGCGCCTCAGTGCCAAATCCTTAGATGCAGCCTGAATCCTTGGCAAGGCCAGAGCCAGAGATGACTTTACATGCGTTTAAGGTGCAAGAGACATCGTTTCCTGCTGACACGTGTGAACCCCAGTCATGACAAATGCGTTGCATAATGGATGGGTCCACTCCTCCGCTGGAGGTTTGCCAAGATTCTTTTTTTCTTCCACGCACACATCCTTCCCATTACATACCAATCAACTGGGGATCTTTCCATGAATTGTAACACTCTACCTTAAAGACCTTTTTCCGTGATGAGTACAAACTGGAGAAAGGCGTTTTCGAGCTTTCTGAAATCCAGCATCTCTGATGACTTTTAAATGTGTCTACATGGCTTCACTCTTAAGAATCAGAAAAATACATTTTTCTGGGACAAACTTCACTCATTCATTAATTCAAATGTCTGTGCTCTGTTCACAGGAGATTGATTCAAAATGCTACAAGACAAATGCTAATTATGAACTTAGCTCTGTGACCCTGGACAAGTGATATACTTACCTGCTGTAAGTATCTATTTCTCCTATAAAATGGGAATAATAATGTCACATACTTGATAGAGGTGTTTGACAAATAAAGAATGTATGGGAGTATTTAGCCCATGGCTTGCTCAAAGGAATCAGTAAAAGCTAGCTGTCGTTTCAGGTTTATCTCTATTCACAGGGTTAGTGCAGGAGAGAGCAGGGATTTGAACCTACGACCAGTGCTCAGAACCTTGTTACACTTTCTGTAGACGTAAAGCCCTCTGCCCTACACCTAGCACTCGGGAAACACAATAAATCATAGTAACTGTGGTTCTGAACCAGGTTCTACACTAGCAGAGGTTTACAACTGTACCTAAATAAATATACAGATGCACAAAGACTGCAAAATGAAAAAAAAAAGTTTTAGAATAATGAATTATGGCTCTTTCCTTCTCTTTTCCCTTAATTTTATGAAACTAAATAAATGAACACTTTGGAGGAAAAAAACCATTTGTGGTTACAGGTTGTAAACAGTGTAAGTGGAATGAGACACAGGGATTGTGGGAGGAGGCAGGAGCACCCCCAGAGACAGTGACAGAACCGTGACACCCAATATATCTGGACAGAACTAAAATTCAAACTGATACCTGCACCCCTATGTTCATAGCAGCCTAAATGTCCATTGATAGAGGAGTGGATAAAGATGTGGTACATATATACCAAGGAATGAAATAATGCCATTTGCAGCAACATGGATGGACCTAGAGACTATCATATTAAGTGAAGTAAGTCAGACAGAAAGACAAATACCCTACAATATGACTTATATGTGGAATCTAAAATAGACTGCCTCTTTCTGCAAGGAACAGAAAGCTACCGTAATTCAGAGCTGAAAGGGACCAGAGAGGGCATCTTGTATAAACACTTCAGGTCAGTGGAATGAAGTAACTGGCCTTTCTGAGCCTGTTTCCACAATGCCAAATGGGGTTATATTACTTGCCTCCCCACCTCTCAAAGGTCCTATGAGGATTAAGTGATTGGGCTTTTTCCATAAAAAGAATGAAATAATGCCATTTGCAGCAACATGGATGGACCTAGAGACTATCATATTAAGTGAAGTAAGTCAGACAGAAAGACAAATACCCTACAATATGACTTATATGTGGAATCTAAAATATGACACAATTGAATTTATCTACGAAACAGAAACAGCCTCACAGACATAGAGCACAGACTTGTGGTTGCCGGGGGTGGGGGGAGGGAGGGATGGATTAGGAGTTTGGGATTAGCAGGTGCAAACTATTATATAGAGAATGGATAAACAACAAGGTCCTACTGTAGAGCACAGGGAACTATATTCAATATCCTGTGATAAACCATAATGGAAAAGAATACGAAAAAGAATATATATATATGTATAATGGAGTCACTTTGCTGTACAGCAGAAATTAATACAACATTGTAAATCAACTATACTTCAATAAAATTAAAAAAAAAAAAAAAAAAAAAGCAAGCACTGTGATGCCCAAAAGAAAGCTAAGGGAAAATACAGGTGTTTGGTTCAAGTCCACAATCATCACGATTCTAACAGGTGACCCCGCTCTAGATAAGTTAACATACAAAGCATTTAAAACAACAACAATCTCTGCCCACTTTTTTTGGAAAGTTTGAGAAATGTGCCAGTTTGGAGACAGGCAACAATAAGAAAGAATTAAACATCGTTTCCCATTTTTTCACTGAGTTGCTATGGCCAGCTCTCATTAGCAGTAAACAAGAATGAAGCCTTGTAAGAAAAAAAAATGGATTAATAATAAAAAAAAAAAAAAGTTTAGCTCTCTTAAGGGTCAGAACCAATAGATCCTGAGACCTAGGAACCCAATGGCACAGACCACATCTTTTTGTGTCCCCAAGACCCTGAAATGCTTCCCATTTCTTGACAAGTGTGTGGCACCACGCGGCCCCTACTCACGAAGCATCTCCTCTGTGCTGGGCAGGCACTGCGCCAAGTTCTTCTCTGACAGGTTTCTTATCACACGGTCGCAGTGATAACGAACGTTGGGGCCAGTATTCAGACTCACGCTGGTCTGATTCCAACATGGGTGTCCTTCCCCGCACCCCAGAGCTACACCTGCCCTTTCGCCTCACTTCTGTCATTACAACAGATCAGTCCCCAGAGGCATCTGTGCCTTCCTCCCTCTTTTGTTTTGCTTCGTTTGTTCTCTCTGCAAAAATGCGCCCCCCCCCAGTGGGATGATGGATGTTTACTCAACTTACTCTGATGGTCATTTCATGATGTATAAAAGTCAAATCGTTATGCCTATACAGTGCTGTGTGTCAGCTGTAGCTCAATAAACTGGAAGAAAATCCACGCTACCCCACCAAGTCTGTTGAAAGCCATTCTTCCTTCAAACTAACCCTCACAGGCTACTTATCCCCTCCGGACAGAGATCTCTGCACTCCCATCCCACCTCCCCCGACCCGTTCTCCCTGACTGTGCCCGCATCTGTTTTTCTACACCTGGTACGCCTGCCACCTCTCTTAAGGAAACCAGAAGGGTATATGGGGTTTCATGGGGCCCTGGAAAATGCTTGGGCTTTCCCACCAGAGCTGGAAGCCAGTTCTGCTTCTCGTTCACTATGTGATGTTAAGTAAACTCTTCAGAATCCCACCTGTAAAAGAGATGCAGCCACTCCCACTCACAAGGGTTCCCATGAGGGCAGTGGGATGAACCAAGCAGCCTAGAGGCTCTGGGAGCCCTCCTTCCTTCTGCCTTCCCACGGACAGCCCCCCTACATCTGCCTCGTCTGGCGGCGAGCTGGTATTTCTCTTGCTACCTGGTTAAGTTGTATGACACACGTGGACAGATCGTAGGTTACTCATCATGCCTTTCCTGCTCAGCCCAATACATATTAGGGCCTCTATAAGTACCTGTGAAACTGGATGAGACGCACATCTCCCCCAGAACATGGGAAAACAGTCACGTCCCCCTCGTTTATTCAGTCTGGATCTCATAACATCCATTTTTAACGCAATAAGAATTCTTCAGAGTTGTTAATATTTAGAAACAGTCTTCGCAACGAACTTCTAAAGCTTTAGTAAGAGCTATGTTTACATAAATATTTATTGAGTTTAAGGCTTTCAGTGTATATTGTAAACAACACAGCCAGGCATAGTTCTTATTATCGCTCAGGAGAGACCGAATTTAATCGTTCATATGCTGTTCTTAGTTATTAAGGATACATCACCCTGAAAGGGTATCTCTGGAGCCACCAGCAAATAGAAGCAAGGAAAGAAAGAAGAAGAGCATGATTCCAGGATCCTTGGTCAACATTATCACCCACCAGCCATGGACAAGTCCATCAATCCATCTAAGCATTTATTTCCCATCTGTAAAATGGGGATGATTTGGGCATGGCCCTCAAGCAATGTTGTAAGAATCCAATTAAAAACCGTATGGGGCTTCCCTGGTGGCGCAGCGGTTGGGAGTCCGCCTGCCGATGCGGGGGACGCGGGTTCGCGCCCCGGTCCGGGAGGATCCCACGTGCCGCGGAGCGGCTGGGCCCGTGAGCCGTGGCCGCTGAGCCTGCGCGTCCGGAGCCTGCGCTCCGCAGCGGGAGAGGCCGCAACAGTGAGAGGCCCGCGTACCGCAAAAAAAAAAAACAAAAAACAAAAAACCAAAAAAACAAAAAACCGTGTGCAAACGTGTTTGCTAACAGGTAAGAAATGCAATGTTACTAAGAATTACTGACAATGCGCTACTGGGGCTGTTCACCAAACATAGCTCTGAGCTTCCTGGCTATCGAGTCTCAAGGGATGACCATAGTTTACATGGTTTTTCGATGTTTAGTAAGAGGAAGCTTAACAGTTCTTTCAAAAAGAAACTCTAAGGCTCTGCTGAGGGGAATGTGGCATCTTGACACACACAGGAGACCAGCAATTTCCTAATGAATGATGTGTTTGGGGCTGTTTTGGAAGGAACAGAGACCTTCTTCCTGGGAATATTTATCCCAGGAAGGTCTGATGACAGCTTAGGACATCAGGCTGGATTGTCACTCAGGGGAGGGGTTCCCAGGCAGCCAGATTTACTGCTCCTTCCGAAGCCTTTTTTTGGGTGCTTGAGAATGTCTCAAAATGATAAAATGGCTTCCTTATCTACAGACCCTCCACAAGGCAGGAAAGAGAGAAAGAGAGAGAGAGAGGGAAAAAGCAAGAGAGGAAGAGAGAAAGAGAAAGGACCTTTAAGATACCAGCTTCACCTACTCAAAGATCAAAGAAGCCCAGATCCTTGATTTCCCAAAACTGCCTCATCTTACAAGCTAGAAAGAGATGCAAATCTTTACTAGAGTACAGTAGCTCACCAAGAGAAAAATGCTGAACTAAAAATATTGGGTTGGCCCAAAAGTTCGTTCGGGTTTTGTAAGATGTTATGGAAAAACCCAAACGAACTTTTTGGCTAACCCAATACTTCCTTGTTCCAAAGTTAATTATTAAACCACAGTTTTTTTATCAGTTAGCACAACCCTCATTTATCAGATGCTCAATATTCAGCAAATATTTATTGGGCATCTATTATAGGCCTAAGGATATTCTTATTGATAAAAGCATATAATAAAAATAATAGCAGGTATTTACTGAGTGCTTTCTATGAACCAAGGGAAAATTCTGGATATTCATGGTCAAAACAATACAGTCTCGGCCACCGCCCTGGAGAGGCGAAGCCTTTCCTCTCCCCCCTACCAGGATTTAGGGAGCAGGGGTCCTGGTGTCCCCCCTGGGGAGAGAGCCAGGAGAGCACTGAAGGCTAGGAAGATATGAAAGTGCCTCTCTTATCAAAGGGTAGTATGGCCCCGTCTGCAAGACCAAAAACCACCACAGGAGAGCTGAAGACATTCTAGAAGGAAAGGTGAGGATGGCTTGTCCTGGGAAAGTGGAGATTCCAGTACCGACCCCACGTGCTTGCAAAGAGCAAGTCCACAGCTGAGTGTTTCTCGTTCAAGTCGTCTGTTGCAAACATATGCGCCTGCATGTCTGGAATCTTCCCTCTGACCTGCCCCTACTGGGTCCAAATCGTCATCTGCTTCCTAAATGCCCTTCCCCTTGTGCTCTGCAAGCAGCCAGAGAGCGTCCTGGACTGCAGGTCTGACTGTCACTGCCCCCACTTGAAATAAACCCGTGGTGTGTCCCCAGTGCCCTCAGGAGAGAGACGGGCTCTTCACAAGTCTGTTCCCACCAACCTCCCCAGGTTCTGCTTCCTTCATCACCCTCGGACCCACTCAGTCCTCAGAGGTTCCCTCTGGACCCCCACCTCCTGGCCCAGCATGGGCCTCATCCAGTCCCCTCCTCCCGCTTCATGCGGCTCACCCCTCATCGCTTTAGCCTCTGGGTCACATTCATGGAGCAGCTCCATCCCTATGGGGTTCCCCCACCAGGAACTGGCCACACTAACTATCGTTGCTCAACTGCTGTCTCACACCCTGCCCGGCTGATGTTGACAATAACAGCCCCATGGTGGGCTCCTAATGGATGCTCGGGGATGTTAGCAGAATGAATATATTAAAGATGAGAGGTAGAGGGCCACCTAAGAAGCCGCTCCTGACCCAGTCTAGACCAACAGAGCAGGTGGAGAGCCAGCCCAGGTCCACCAGTTCGTCACCTCTGCCTGGGGGCCAGCCAACTACAGACACGGCTCCAGTGAAAGTGCAAGATGGGAAAGCCCTGGCCAGTCCTCTTGGGGCCACTCACCGTGATGTTCCTCTCTGATCGAGTCAACACGAAACAAACATCAGTCTCCTCTGTGGTACCATCGCTTTCTTCGAGATGAGTACTGTCACCGTATTTTAATTGTCGGTGGACTATTTCAGGGTATCTTCCCCCGTGAGCTCTGAGATAACCATCCGCAGAATAACAGAATATAAATTCTAGGTCCCCAGGGTTTGAGGGGGGGTTTGGGGGCCACATTTCTGAAATCAAGTGATTTTTCCTTCAGTGACATATAGCTCAGTACAATCTTTCACTTACGTTGCAAAATACTCCGAATTTCGACGCTGTGGGTGCACAAGTGAAAATCATGGAACTGAAAGGCCGTAGCTTGACATGCAATCACCGGAATCCACCTCCCCCTCACGCTCGCCCACCACACACTCCAGGGATCTGAAGCCTCCAGGGCAAGACTTGATGCCCAATTTGGTGAACCTGGCAAGTTTCACTGGGGATCTCAAGGAAAATGGATAGACTCACTCTCTGAATGGGATCAAAACATCTAAGCAGAAAATACCAACAGTGCTTTGTTTCCACCAAACTTAGCCCCTGGGGAAATTACACTTGGATGATTTACGGAATGTGGGTCTTTAGCTGCTGTACACTTTGCAGTGCCAACAAAGACAACAATAATATATAATTGATTCCACTTGCATCTCAGCGAGTCAATAAAGAACTTTGTTTATACATAATTTTGTTGGGCAAATCTCCCAGATGGTACTGAAATGTTGCATTTTTAAGATGTTGAGTTTGTTCCAGGAGGATCATAAATTATAAAGATAATGTGTCTTTTGTATCGTTACAGTCATCTAATTGTAATCACAATTATAGTCACTGTGAAATCTAACTACCTTCTATTTTAGTATTACGCCCGACATTTTTTTAAAGCTTCATTTATTTAAGAGCCAAAAGTCAAAATAAGGGCTCCAGAATCCCAGAGCTCCACCTGCTAACACAAGGGCAATTTTACAGATTAAAACCTATCATGAAAATAAAAATTTAATATTTTCATAATAGGAATTAACAGCAGTACAAACATAAACTCGCCAATAGGTTTTAGGTTAATTTTCTCACTCTCTAGAAAGAGGCTTTAGCTAGGTTCCTAGGAAACTAACTCTTCATCTCTGCAATAATTTTCTACTCTCTGAAACGTGTAATTTATGCTTTTATTAAAGATAAAATTATGGTTCTCTCTCTTATTGCTGCATCACACAAAAATGCTTGAACAGATTAACACAACATTGGGAGGGTAGGTTTGGGATGTCGTGATTTAAAATATAAGGTGTCAGCTTAGGAAATGCCTGGTGGGGTGGGGGGGCGGCCCTGGTGGGTGCATTTCACAGAGCCTGGCAGGCGTCCCAGAACAGCTGAGACTGGCACCCCTGCCCACCCCACGTGACTCCCTTCCAAGAGAGCGACAGCGCCTGAATACTAAGACACTGTGGACAGAGGAAGCAAGCAGTAGGTTCAAAAACAAGCCCCCAAATGGAAAATTACCCAGGCCGAGGCTGACAATTGCCGGCATTGGCTTATAATTGAGCTGCTTCTCCCGAGGGCAACGCTGCATCACCTGCTCCAGGTGAGAGGCCTACGGGATTTAGGTATCAGAGGATGGTTAATGATTCTCTCAAGTCGTGGCAGGAAGCCCGGCTGGCTTCAGAGCAAATGGTAGGACATTCAGGGCAGAGGAGGGGGACCAGGAATAAGGGACTAGAGAGGCAGTTCTCAGACCTGAGTAAGTGTCCCAATCATAGCAGGACACGTTAATCACAGAGGGCCAGGCTAGACCCCGAAGTTCTTATCTGAGGGCTTGGGATGGGGTCTGAGTAACTGCGGTTCTAGCAGCTCTCCAGCTTCTGTTACTTACTGGTCCAGAAACCGCACGGGGAAAACCACAGCACGAGAGCCTCATGTTCCAGGGCGGTCCTTACCTGGACCCAGAGCAGCACCTGGCACCTGTTAGAAACACAGAATCTCAGACCCACCCTGGACCTATTGATTCAGAACCCACAGCTTAACGAGATTCTCCACGTGGTTCGTGCACACGTTAAAATTTGAAAAGCACCATAGTAGGTGCTATTTAAGGCCCTTTGGGCCCCTGGCATTCAACTAGTTCTGTGTCCACGTGGTTCCAGTCTGGATGCGTGTTGGGGGCATAGGGGTGCACGAGCACGCGTGCGTTTGGGGTGGGAAAAGAGGGTGCGGTTCGCTTTTAACCCTCGACTCACTTACTCTCTCCCACTCCCTCTCCCCTCAAAAACATACCGGGTAAAGTAAGGTTCTGCATCTCCCCTCCTGGATAACCAGCCGGTACGAGCGCAAAGCACATAAATGAGCCCTGAACTGGCTTTGCCCATCATAACCCTATAATGACTGCCGCCCATCCTTGAGGGTCACCCTGAGAGCAAGGTGGCACTGTCCCGAGAGCCCCCATTCTCGCCACAGCGTGGTCTGGGCCAATAGATGTTTGCGGGCTGACCGAGGGCTGCCGGGTGAGGACCCGTGGGGAGACACACAGCGCCTGATTGTGCTGTAACACCCCTGAGGCCCTCCCCAGCCCCCTCCCCACCTCGCCATCCCCTCACCCCCAGGCCCCGTGCTGTTCGCAGCACCGCTCGCCCGCATTCAACATGCTCACAGCTCGTCTCCGGAAACGCCTGGGTCCTGAGCCTCAGCCCCCAGAAGCTGGACGCTGGGTCTCAGCCTAGAGCAGGAACGGGCAAGCTTTTCCGGCGGAGGGCCAGATGGTTAACACCTTAGACTCTGTGAGTCACACAAGCTCAGGTGGGCAGCCACTCAGCTCAGCTGATGCTGCTTGAAATCAGCCAGAGACAACACCTAAGCCATAGGCTACGTTCAGACAAAACTTTACGGACACTGACATCTGCATTTCATATAATTTTTATGTATTACAAAATACGATTCCTCTTTCGCTTTTTTTTTTTAACCACTTAAAAATGTAAAATTCCTTATCTCAAGAACCACACAAAAAACAGGAAATGGGCAGCGGCTGGATTGGGCCCATGGGCCATAGTCGGACCTCATCTAGAGGTCAAGTGCAAGGTTAAGGTCAAGTCCCGGCAGTGTGTCTGACTAGACGTGTGGCCTTAACCAACCGAGGGCTGCTGTCCCAGTGACATGAGATGACACACAGTCTGTGGCCTGCAGGGAGTGAGCAGTAAGTAGTGGCCGCTGTTACTGTTGTCACGGTTGAGCTCTAGAAAAAGCCAATGGAGGCAGGCGGGAAAGACCAAGACACTTCGGTCAGGGCTAGGCCTTGTTTGATAAACATCCGTGGAAATATGGACTCTTTAGGGGAAAGGGGGCATCTCTCCACGGAGCCCCAACCTGAAAGGGCTCTGTGGACACGGAGGTGCCTGCCCGGTGGTCACCAGGAAGATGCGGTTAAGCATCTGACAGCTTCGAGAGCAAAGGGAGCTCCAGGACAGGCAGGGGTGAGGTGAGTGCAGAGAGAGGAGCTATGGTGGCCAGAACAAGCCCCAACCAACCTGGCCCAGAGGTGGGAGGGAGCCGAGGGCTCCCTAAGCACGGTGGGGTCAGGCTCTGGCTCCCCGATCTGTGAGCCCCCAGGGCAAGCTGCTAATGCAGCCCGTGTGAGCCTTGGCTTCATCAACTATAACATACTTGTCAATTTGTTTGGCAGATATTTACTGAATACCTACTGTGTGCCAGGCAGTGCGCTAAGTGCTGCAGATGCATGGGTAATAGAGTCAAAAAAGACAAATGATGGACTTCCCCGGTGGCGCAGTGGTTGGGAATCCGCCTACCAATGCAGGGGACACGGGTTCGAGCCCTGGTCCGGGAAGATCCCACAGGCCGCGGAGCAACTAAGGCCGTGCGCCACAACTACTGAGCCTGCGCTCTAGAGCCCGCGAGCCACAACAAGAGAAGCCACTGCAGTGAGAAGCCTGCGCACCACAAAGAAGAGTAGCCCCCGCTCGCCACAACTAGAGAAAGCCTGCACACGGCAACAAAGACCCAACGCAGCCAAAAATAAATAAATAAGACAAATGATGGATCAATAGATAAATGATACATGGATAGATAGATGATAGATGGATGAATGGATAGATAGACAGACAAATATTAACAGCTGCCATCCGCACCTGCCTTGGCTTAGGAGAATAATTTGATCGGCCTTTTGCGTTGTGCACAGAGAGACCGAAGGCCACAGGTCGGCCCGCGGGAGGATCCCCAGCTGCCTGCTGTCAGGTGGCGGGAGTGGCAGGTCTCTGGCCAAATGGACAACACGGACCCCCTTCGAGGGACAGACTGACACAGGAAGGGGTGCTGGTTTTGCCAGATTGTCCAAACTTTCCAAAGAAACTCAAACTTCGGCTGTGCACCCAACGTTAAATATTGGTCTCTAGCTCAAAAGCTCCCAAAGGCTATGGAACAGACAAAGCACACCCGTGAGCCGAAAGTATTGGCCCGTAGGCCACCGGTTTGTGATCTCTGACTTAGAGAAAGAGGCAGCAAAACAAAGAAATCGCTAAGTCACACTGTAAGAGAGGAGCGGAAAGCAGAACAGACCGTGGGGGACATGGGGGTGGGAGGCTAATGGGCCGTGTCTGGGGCACTGTGCCCAGTGGGCTCTGAAGGACAAAGATGTCTCATGTCAACATTGCATTGTTGTGACACCAACTCCCTCATCCCCGGCCAGACTCGGCTCTATCTGCCTTGAGCGAGTGGTGCAGGAGAGATGAGGGGACAGACGAGGGGCTGGATACCACCTCTGGAGCAGGGTGGCAGTGGAAGGGTGGTGGCCAGCGAGGGCAGGACCCCAGAGGCTGCAGGACCTACCGCGAGAAGTAAAGCCCCTCGGGATCACAAAAACAGCCTGGGAGTGAAAGAGGAGGCTGGGGTCCACTGACGTCTGAAAGGCCAGGGTCCCCCAACCTATGGCAGGTTAAACAGAGGAGGGCAAAGCCTGGCACCTCAAGGTGTCAGCTGGGGAAATGGACAACCTCACAGCACTGGGAGCGGGGGACACATTACTCTCATTTACCCACAAAGAAAGCAAGGAGCAGACTATGGGATAATATGTCCAAAATCACACAGAAAAGAGTACATCCAAATCCTACCCAGCTCTGTCTGATGACCCCACAAAGTGTGATTTTGTTGTGTTGATGTGTTGTCACAGCCCAACCCTGTCTGGAGAAGAGAGGCCCTGTGCCTTGTCCCCCAAGCGACCTAAAAATGGAAAAAGACAGCGCAACCGCTGCTGTGTGAAAGAGCACGTCCCACACATTCTCCATCCTTCCTCATCACACTGTTTGCTGAAGGGATGCTGGGGACACAGTGGATGGTGGACCTGGAGTCTGACCATGAGGCTGAAGCCCAGTTTCCCACCTTCATCTGCTGTGTCTTCTGTCTTTTAACCTCTCAGTTTCCCCATCTGTGAAATGGGAATAATGAGAGCAGTTCCTGTCTTGCAAGTTTCCTCACGAAAGGCTGTGTGATTGACAATACGGAAGGCCTCCATCAAAGACGTTCCGTGCATCTGTTGGGCTGGGTTTTGTTGTCATTGTTGGGGCGGTAACCTGTGCAGTTTCCCACCTGCGTTGTCACCGGGGAAGGAAGCCCTGACCCCCGACCACAGTCGTAACCACCTCACGGGGCCGGGCTCCGAGTCTACGGTGTGACCCGACGTCACACCGGAGGATGTCCCCTCCCCCTGGGGAGTCATCATCAGACCCACCTGGGTGGCCTGGGCTGTGGTGATCCCACCGTGGGGCGGGGCCCTTGGGGTCGAGAGAGCTGGAGCCCATCAGGGGTTCGGGCACCGACCACCCGGGCCACTCGGGGTTTCTGCTTCTGTGGAACTCTCCGTCTTGGTCCAGCTCTCCTCCAGGTGGGCCTCCACTCTCTCCAGGCCAAATGACCCATACCCTCCCCATCACGTCCTTCCTGTCTGTGTGCCAATGCTTCACGGCCTGTTGGAGCCCAAGTATGACTATGTGAAGCCCTGCGTTTATTGTGACAGCCTCCCGGGGGCACGCTCATGATTTGGGGGGCGAGGGGGCCTTGGAGTCTTAATTCAAACGGCAGCTATCAGTGGAATTTTAGACCGAGGCATGAGGGTCACCAGGCTTGTTCTTTGCTGGGGGTCTGCTTACAGATGGGGTTCTGCCCTTGACCATGGTTTCTCATTCTGCCTTTGAGCAGGAGTCCCACCTGCATACGTAGACACCATTACAAGGTCACATATACTGATGGTAAACCTACCTATTTTTTTAACTTCTCACTTTGTGTTCGCTTAAGTAGGCTCACTGGTCTACACTGCATGGCACACTGCAGTCCCATCCATACCATGCCGTGTCCTGGACAGCAGAGAGGTGGTCTGTGCCAAGCCCAGTGACCCTCATTTTGGAAATGTCCTTCAAGTCCAAACCGGTGGATGCAGGAGGCAAAGGAGCATGGTTTCCTGGGCCCCATCCTCACCCGCTCCCGGTCTGCCGCACCAGGACCAGCCAGCTGCGTGCGCTCACAGGCTGCAGCCACAGACATGAAAATAAAAGGCCTTCGCCTTCATGGCACTGAGAGCATCACGCTTTTAGTCCGTGAATTACAGGTGCCATGCTTTGGGAATCACTGGCCTATACCGAAGAGTATATCAATAAATTCATCAAGTATACTTCCTTCTTCCACTAATTTTGTAATTTAATAAAAAACAACTTTGCTTGATATGGTCCATCTGTGATATACCGAAGGCATGGGCATTACTGCTTTAGGTTAAATATAATTTTGAAATGTGCCACCTGGATGCCATCGTCCCCTGAGCCCTCTAAACTATATTCTCTTGGAAAGAATGTGACATGTAAGGTGAACATGGGGTCTTTTTTTCCCATTGTAAATGAGCGTTTTCTGTCCTCTAAAAATCAGAAGGATATTTTTACTGTTATGATTTTATTATGCTTCTTTATGGTGTCATTTGCTTTCGTGAAGTTACGGGAAGCAGTGAAGTGGAAACCAGTAACAAATAGGGCACATTGAAATCGAGCTCCAGAGTTTAAAGTTTCCATTCATTTAACTGGGGAGAAAAGCATGTGTTTGTTTGGATACCTAATTATTGGGAAAGGAGAGGTTCATCTGTCTAAGTTAATATCCCCTAACCGAGTTGGAAACTAGCATACATCTCTTTAATTACACCTGCTGCTACGGCCTCATGGACCAGCCACACACACTGGATGGGAGGGGGTGTCCTGACCACCTGCCCCTCGACACTACCTGTTGCTGGAAGGACGTCGGGCCCCCCAGGAAGCTCCAGCTTTTCTATAGCTAGCATCTACTACCGGTTCTATATTAAAAAATCATAAAGCTTTTTTTTTTTCTAAGAGGAGGTGATCTATAGTCACCTCTCTGCCCACAGCCAGCTGAGATTGCTGTTTCTGGTTTTCCTGAAGAGGGGGTTCTGGTGATACCTGCGTGTCCAGGAGGTTTTCCCACCCCCGGAGGGCTTTGGGCTGCACCTTTCTAGTGATCGAGGACTGAGTTAGTTTCCAGATACCAGGGGTCAGTGCAAGAATGGGGCCAGAGCCCCTCCCTCTACTTTCCCTGTTAATGATTCAGGCCCGGACGCTGCACTGCCTCCCCCGTTACATTTCCAAGGCGTTTTACAATCAAGAACTAATTTATTTACGATCCTCTAAGAAATAGTTAGGTGTCATTTTCCATCTCATTAAAACGCAGCTTGAGCTTCACCCGTGGCGGACCTGGGGATTCAGCTCTGGTTGGGGCTCCTGGGATGAGAAGGTCAGGGCGGGAGGAGGAGGGGGATTTAGAGATGCTCCTGCTGCCCAGGGGAAAGGAAGGCAGTGGCAGGGGAACTGCTAAATGCTGCCCCCAGAGCAAAGCTGCTGTGGTCGGAAGGGAGGGACCATTCGGAGTTCCCCCAAGGAGATTTCTCAGTGTACATGGTGTGAATTCACGCTAGGGATTCTAGTAACCGGTGTGGGTAGGAAGGGTTTTCCAAGGGTCCTTGGAAGTCCTGTGATGGCCAGAAAGCCCCAAGGGTTGCGGCTATTACGGCCAATGTGCCCCCCACATGGACATACCTTCTGGATGGCATGCCCAAGGCAGCCGACCTATTCATATATTTCTTATAATGTTTCATTTCTAAAGAAAAATCTTGAAGGTTTTATTTAACAATGTCTAAAACATTGCTGTCACGGGGACCAAAGTCGCTTTTAAAATCACTTATTGAAGCGTTAGTCATTTGAGTTCACGAAGATAGGGTAAAAAATTTTATCACAATACCATTTAGTTATAAAAGCACTGGAATCCATCTCCGCCAGAACTTCCGGTGCACGCTTCCTTTGATTTGTTAGCATTTCTGAAATCCAGCAATTAAACTTGCTTAGAAAGGTAGCCAGGCAAATGGTGTTCTCAGCCTGGGGCCCCATTTAGGGTCTCCTTCATTCCCACCAATGCTGCACACGAGACTCCAAAGGTGCCTACTCTCAGGGCCCAGATGGTGCCAGGTGCCATGCCCTCTGAATGTCTTGGTCTCTCTCTTCCCCAACTCTCTGGCTCTCCCCAGGCTTCCAGGCAAACCCACCACATCATCACCCCTCTCCTGGCGCTATGGGGTGGGGGAAAGGGGGCATCCCCAGGCCAGTTTCAGGGAAGAGGAGAGCAAGGGAAGGACAACGGAAATAGACTGTGAGATCATCAGGTTGGGGCATGAAAGGTAGGAGGGAGAGAATGTGAGATCGTTCCAGAACCGTAGAAGGGGGTCACTTTGGAACACCCTTGAATGCAATGCCAGCGCAGTTGTCATTCATTCTGCAGGTGAAGGGGAGCCATTGATGGTTTCCAAGCACAGGAGTGAGGTGATCAGAGATGTGGTCTTGGAAGGTCCTGCAAGAAAATTATAGCTGGGTAAAAGCAACCCACCCTCCAGCTGGAAGTCAAACCGCCCCGTTTGAGACCCCTCCTCGTTCCTTCCATTCTCTTTCTATTCATGAAGACTTCTTTCTACCCTTTGATGCGGCTTCTCTGTCCTCGCGCGTCTCACTTTCCCGCTGGTCTGGCAGCATCTTGCAGGCAGCTTAGTGTCCGATGTACCTCCCCGACCAGCGTGTGTGGCAGTAATTGTGCCACCCATGCTGCCTGTCTTGCTGCCTGATTTCAAATCTGCCTTATTTCGAAAGAGATTTAGGGCAAATTGTGGGTGATTAAGAAATCAGGTGGATGTGTGGATGAATGAGGGAACAGATGAGTGCTTGAGGGAATGCCAGCTTTCATAGGCCCAGAGGCCCCTGCCTCTCCTGCAGCCCACTCTCTGCCCAGAGCTGGCAGTGCCTCTGGAAACCTCTGGGCATGAACGCCTGAATGAGGGGGAGACTCCCAGACTCCTGTTCACTGGTCACCTGGCACCAAGCGGCCCTGCCTCACATATCCTGGTTCCGGGTACCCCCGCTGATCCCTGGACGCCCTCTTCACCCTTATCACCACATTCCTAAAGGATAGAGACTTTCTTCATTGCTAGCTTTGCGAAGATCATTAGAGCAGGAGGGTTACGCCCTGGTCACGCCAAACCACACGTCCTCGGCCTCTCCTTTAGAAAAGTAGAAACCCTCCTTGTTTAGGGTGATTAAACTGTGGTCTGCTGAGATGCACGGTTCTCTTCCAGTTAAACCTCCATATCACGACCTACCCCAGATCCAGTACCTGGGGAGTTTTGTTCTACCTACTGTACCTTTTCCAATTGCCCTGGACCCCTGGGCAAGAGAGCATTTTTAAAGATTCCACCTCTGTACTAATATTATTATTATTATTTTTTGTACTAATATTATTGAAGAAACTGGGCTGAGAAGAAATACGATGTGTTTTAGAAAGATAAGTAAATACTGGGCCTCCAGGTTATGTATATATTTTGAAATAGCCTGTACCCCAGGATCTTTATTTATGATATTGAAAAGAAACTGTTTGGAAAGCTGTAATAACTTTAACTACAGCATAAAGGAAGGTTAGATGTAGCATGATTAGCTTGCCATTATGTTATTTGTGCTGTATAGATACAAAAGTTCAGAATCAGATATTTCATGGGAAATCATTACAATTCTGAAAATGTGACCGAACTTTTCCTAAATATTTCAAAAAAGGAACAGCTTGTGAGCATATATAATTGAAAACAAAGTTTATGAGGCGGTAGATGTCTACAAACATCAACAGAAATTTAACAGAACTACGTAAAATTTTGTGTTTTGTCTGTTACACTCAGACGCTCCCCTGCGTGTATCCACTGTTCCTGTAGTGGGTGATGCTCAGCCCATTCGCAGATGGGTATAGTGATTTGACGAGAAGGTCTATGGGGTTTGAGACTGATGGGGTGGCCATGTACAGCCATGCAGGCTGTGCACTGAACAACTGCAGGGCACCCCTTTGCCATAGAGAATGATGTGAAAGGCCCCTGCTGGAGTTCACAGTACAAGACCTGCACAGCAGTAAGGAGTTCTTCTTGAGCCATCACCTTGATGGGGAAGCAGAATCCACCTGTAATCCCCCAAATAATACAGCTGAGAAGGAAAACCTAAAGCCTTGTGCACTGTTGATGGGAATGCAGATTGGTGCAGCCACTATGTAAAACAGTATGGAGGTTCCTCAAAAAATTAAAAATAGAACTACCACATGATGCAGCAATATCGCTCTGGGTCCATATCCAAAGGAAAAAAAAATTACTATCTTGAAGAAATATCTGCCATTGCAGCATTAGTTTCAATAGCCAAGACAGAGAAACAGCCTACGTGTCCATCACGGGTGAATGGATAAAGAAAATGTGGTGTATATACACAATGAAATATTATGCCACCATAAAAAAAGAATAAAATCTTGCCATTTGTGAAAAAATAGATGGGCCTTGAAGGCATTATTTTAAGTGAAATAAGTCAGACAAAGATAAATACCATATGATCTCATTTATATGTGGAATCTTTAAAAAAAAAAAACTTATAGATACAGAGAAAAGATTCGTGGTTGCCAGAAGTAGAGGGTGGGGGGGAGGGGTGAAATGGGTAAAGGGAATCAAAAGGTACAAACTTTCAGGTATTAAAAAAAAAAACTTTCCTAGCAATCATAACTACCTTCAATTCATTCATTCATTCACTCATTCATTCATTCAGCTCTTGAAGTTGTGAATTCCCCCTTAGAACCATCACAGGGGCTGCCAGTGGATTCCTACATCAGGGAGAGAACTCAGCTGCTGGGTGTGCTCTCACCTGGGATCCATGATCTCACCAGCAAGCCAGATGCTTTGCCTCCCATATTCCCCTCCTGGGTGCATCTTTCTTTGACCCCAGTGTATGTGGGTTGGAACCCGTGCTGTCTTCTGACTCACAACTGGGATGGCTGCTTTTGCCATTTGGGGATTTGCATCTGAGAAAAGGCTCAGCCACATCCTCCTCTGTCTTACATGATGGGTTCCTAATGCTACCGGGCAGAACGTTAAATGGTTTCTCAAAAGCTGCTCATACTAATGACCTACAGCTACTCCATGAAATGTGCTCTCATTTTAGGTCCAGCAAAAACAATTCCATGCCAACAAATGATTTAGAACTGACAAAAAATATCTCACAAATAAAATAGACACAAAAAAGCAGTGAGTTGACATCTGTTATGATTTTTGAAAATGTCCAGATGGGTATGGATAGATTGCGGGGCTACCAACCTTTGTCGTATTTAAAGCATCCTCAAGGGATCCCCACTCTGGAGCTGGAATTTTCTTTGCTGATTCTTCCCTGCCTAACTAGTATTTAACACCATCACACGCATCAACACACATGGAATAATTACAAGAAGCTGAGTTTCTTCTAGAGAAAAGAAAATCAGATAATTTAGGAGGTAGAAAACAAGACCTAAGAGAGAAAAAAAATTGTTGGAATTAGGACTGTTTAACCCAGAGGGAAAAACGACTGTCTGATGGGTCACTGATTCCGGCAAGTTGATTGAATACTTTTACATAGGATACTGACCATCTGGTTTCCCCTTCCTGAGCACAGAAAGGGAAATGATTTTCAATTGCATCAGGAAGGGTTTAGGTTGGAAAATAAGGAAGAGTTTCCAGAAGCTTAAGTTTATTAAATACTGACCTCTGAGAGGCCACAGCATCACTTTTTGGAAATGATTCAGGGTACGACAAATTCTGTCCATCCAGGCTGTTTTAGGAGCAGTCTGGGTGGAGGACCTAGGATGAGTGAAATGATCTCTTTGAAAAGCCTTCCTGCCCTATTTGTTGTACTAAAAGCACCTCTTAGAGAAGCATACATAATTTCTAGGCTTTCAAAATACTCTTACTGTCTCGCTTACATAGACCCTTCCTAGAGGCAGAAAAGGTGAGTTACCTGGTTCTGGCCTCGCCTCTCCTGTGGGTGAGTCATGAGATCTGCAACATGTTGGGATATCCAGCCCTAGTTTCCTCGTCTGGAGCTGCTCTCGTGGAGGTAAACAAGTTGATGAACAGCTTGCTATGTCCACCAGCTGTTGTTTTTATCCTGCTGGCTTCCCGTCCCCTGGATCTGGATCTGGAATCTACTTCCCTAATTGCAGGGGAGGGAACTCAACCAAGGTGGCAATCTCCTGTCCTCTGTCCACTGTGATTGGTCCAGGGGTGGGTGTGTGTAACCCAAGGTGGGCCAATCAGTGTTTTACCTGTAGGTTTTACCTTCAGTGTTTTACCTTCAGTGTTTCAGTGTTTTACCTGAAGGTACTGGGGAAAGGTCTTGGTTTCCTTGCTGGAGGCAAGCTGGCCAAATGGGAGTCCATGACTGCCTGAAGCCATGTCTCCACTACCTGGAGAAAGCGGTTTGTATAAAAATCCCCCAAACTGTGAGAGGCTGAAAGGACAGCGAGAAAATACTTCAGGCCCTCAAGTCAGCCCAGAAGATGGCCCTCAAGTCAGCCCAGAAGATGGCCCTCACTCCGCTATTTCCCCTTGGGTTTTGTGAGTCGATGGAATACGTTTTTCCCCCCTTAAGCTAATGTGAGTTCAGTTTCTGTCATTTGCAACCCAAACGTTCTCGTGAATATGGAATAGAAATGAGGTCCCGAGGATGTGGGAGCTAGCAAGAGCCAAGGGCACAGAAGACAGGGCACAAGCTGTTCTGCATTAGGAATATCTTTTAGCAAGATCTATTCACACCTCAGGAGAGAGAAGAGAGAGAGGGGAAGAGAGAGGGGGCAGAAGATTGGAGCCAGGAAGCTGGCAGAAGGCAGGGCAATGCCTGGCTGAATCTGCGGAGGCTCTAACGTGCCCTTAAGAACAGCAGTACATAATGTGGGGTTTTCAAACGCTAGCTGCACAAAGGGACTACTCCTATGACCGTAAATTTCAGGAAAAGTTCTTCCACGTGGAAGCAGCCTATATTCATGGCAGTTGGAAGGGAGGTGTAGGGTCAGAGTTGGGCTCACCATAATATAGACATAAGGAATAATCACAAGAGGCAGAGCACAGAAGGAGAATCTTTCAAGCAGGAAATCAAGAATTCTGGTCTGATCCTCTCATGGGAAGCTAAGCCATGGGCTGTTTGCCGTCACTGACAGATAGTCTTTTTGATTTCCAGAGGCCCAGAATGGGTAGTTGAGTCACTGTTATCCTAGACGGCATGGCACCTGGAGATCCCAGAAGACACCTGGTCACAAAGGAACAGGCCTTGTTATCAGAGGAGACATTAAAATGTGGACCAGGTAACCTCTTTTTTTTTTTTTGGTGGGGGGCGGCGTACGCGGGCCTCTCACCGCCGTGGCCTCTCCCGTTGCGGAGCACAGGCTCCGGACGC
>NC_041233.1:79173585-79179088 GCF_002837175.3 Physeter macrocephalus
TCTCAACCACTGCGCCACCAGGGAAGCCCCCAGGTAACCTCTTTAAGTGTTAATGGTTTATTCTGCTCTAAGGAAGAGTGTGTGTACGCAAGTCACTAAAATGTTCTCCTTTGATGGAATCACGTTGCACGGGTGATCCGGGACCCACACGTGAGCATCCATTCACAACAGTTAAGCCAGGTCCTTTCCCATTTTGCATGGGGCATTTTGTAAACAAAGGACACTCAACAACAGAGGAAGGTTTCCCCACTTCTTCTGGGGAGCCGAGCAGGATCCAGAATCAAACAGAAATTGTGGACAGGACAGCATCAGTACGCCAACACAATTATTGCACCTAAACTGCAGAATGGAAAAAAGCAGCTTTCAGAATGAAATTGATCTGGGCAAACATTGCCGAGAACACTGGTTTAAGGAGCAAGCTACCTTTTTTTTTTTTTACCATCCAAGCTTATTCTGAAATGACTTTACCATTAGATTTTAACAAGAAGATTTAACGGGCGAGAAGCTAAACTTCCATTAAGTCGTTTCAAACACCCCTGATTCATATTTACTAATAATGATGATTTCCAAACGCTCATTCCTGCAACCCGGAACGGGCGGCCCAGCAGGCAGGTGCCGTGCATGGAGTAATCTCCATGAATAATTGCCTGTCAGCATGGCATATTAAAGGGAAACAACAAGGTTACAAGATTATGCTTTGGTCTGCTGTCTAACTTGAAGACACAAAGTGGAAAACTAGACTTGAGGAAAAAGCTTTTAGACTTTTCGAGTTTACATGAAATTTGGGAACCTTAACCCTTAGGGTGGGGCTTGGAGGGTTCAACAGATGCTCTGAAAATGTGCACCAGATTTTTTTGCATGTCTGTACTCTGTGCCTTTTTTCTAGGAAGAGGACCCATAGAGGGGTGAGGACCCATAGAGGGGATACGACCCTCCAAACTTTTAAGAATCACTGAATACATGTACTTTTACCAGGGCTGCCCAATAGAACTTTCTGGAATGATGGAATTATTTTATATCTGCATTATCCAAAATGTTAGCCATTAGCCACTCATGGCTCCTGAGTGCACGAAATGTGGCTAGTGCAACCGACAAACTGAATTTTTAACTTTATTTAATTTTAATTAATTTAAATTTAAATTTGAAAGAGCAAAATTGTAGGGATTAAAAAACAGATCAGTGGTTACCAGGGGCTAGGGGTTGGGAGAAGGTTGACCACAAAGGAGCAGCCTGATGGAATAATTCAGAGTGATGGAAATCTTCTGCATTTTGATTGGGGTGGCGGTACTTGACTCTATGCATTTGTCAAAGCTCATGGAACCCGACATCAAAAAGAATGATTTATTGCGAATCCCCTGGCGGTTAGGGCTTCGTGCTTCCACTGCAAGGGGCACGGGTTTGATCCCTGTTCGGGGAACTAAGATCCCACAAGCCGTGTGGTACAGCACATACATATATAGTGATTTATTCTATGCAGATTGAAAATAAAATTTTAAAAGATGTAATTGCCTACATGTGGCTCATGGCTACCATATTGGTTGTGCAGCTCTAGACCATCACTTTAAAAGACCTACATGTGTAGGCATCACCAATGATGTAACTGGACTTTCCTGACTGACAGAACAGCCACAGTGACCTGAACGTACAGCCTTAGCCTTGGTAAGTTCCACTGACGATAGACATCTTACTCAGAAGCAATCTCAAACTCACGTGCTCATGGAAACCCTTTTAAACACAACTCCAATTTTCTCCCTTGTGACCGTTTATCAGTTTCCTAAGGCTGCCCTAACAAAGTACAGCAAACTGGTAGCTTAGAACAGTAGAAATTGATTCCCTCCGGCAGACCGGAAGTCTGAAATCCAGGTGTCACCAAGACTGGTGTCTTCTTGACTGCTCAGAGGGCGAATCTAGTCTATGTCTCCCTTCTAGCTTCTGCGGGCTTCTGGACATCCTCGCACTCCTTGGCTGGTGGCAGCATCACTCCCATCTCCATCTCCACCTTCCACTTTCACAGAGCATTCTCCCATCTGTGTCTCTCTGAGCCTCTGTGCACAAATTTCCCTCTTCTCATACGGACACTAGAAATTGGATTTGGCCCACCCTAACTCAGTATGACCTCATCTTAACATAATCACATCTGCACAGATCCATACTCACAGGTACCAGGACTTGAATGTATCTTTCCAGGGGACACAATTCGATGCATAAAAGTCTATAGTCATTGTTGGGACAGAATCCCTCTCCCAGTGTAGAGCATTCCGGACCAAGTATGGCTTCACCCTGGACTTGTCTTTAATTTCATTTGTGTGTATGCATCTGTGTGTGTGTGTTTTCCATTTCAGCATTTTTACCACGACGTGAGTGTCCTGTCCGTGGCAAAGGGAGTGGTGCCTGGCCAGTGCCCTCCTTTACCGGGCCCTTGCCATTCAGGAAAATCTTCCCTTCATTAACTGAAGGGCAGGCCCTGAGGCAGAGATGTGGCCTCTCCCAGATCAGTGGCCCTTGAGCTGGTTGGCAGAACTCTGGAGGCCGTAGGACAAGAGGAACTGGATTTGATGCTAAAGCCTCTTATTACAGGTGACACAGAAGGACTTACTTTACTGTCTTTTTTTTTTGGCGGCACAACGTGGCGTGCGGGATCTTAATCCCCCGACCGGGGATCGAACCCACAACCCCAGCAGTGAAGGCGCAAAGTCTTAACCACTGGACCACCAGGGAAATCCCAGTTACTTCACTTTTTGAGCCTTAATTTCCTCACTAGTCACGTGTGACTGTCGTGCTTACTTCTTGGGTTGTTTTGGTCATGAAATAATAGATCTATTGAGTACTTAGCTAATCGATAAGTGTTGTTTTCCAAGTCCTTCCCTTTTTGACTATTTTCCTTTCATTTCTCCACACACATAGAGCCTTATACTATAAAAATAATTTCTATTTAATATAAAAATGCAGAAAAATGTAAAAAGTAAATGAAAATATTTGTAATTCCCTCACCCAGGGATAATCGTTATTTAAATTTTTATGTATTTCCTGATCATCTTTTTTAATGCATATATTTAATACACTATCTCTGCAAAATTGGTTTCATTCTGTGCCTATTTGTTTGGAACTGCTCTCACTTAACACGATAGTACATTTTCATATTTAATTAAATGGTCCTCTAAAACACGGTTTATAATGGCTGCAGAGTAATCCATCATGGATATAACTATTTCTTCAATTAATAACCTTTTGTCAGCCCTTTTGGCTGTTCCCAATTTTTTACTTTTTTAAACAATATTGCTAGAAACGTTCTTATGTATAAAACATTGTGCATCTCTCCAATTATTCCCTTTAGAAAAGTTATCAGGGGAGAATTTCCTGGCCGTCCAGTGGTTAGGACTCAGTGCTTTCACTGCCATGGGCCCAGGTTCAATCCCTGGTCAGGGAACTAAGATCCCACACGCTACACGGTGTGGCAAATCCACTCTCTAAAGGACCATTCCATAACTTCTCCTTCTTGCTTCCATCTCTCCTTCTTACTCTTCATCTCAGCTGATAACCTTCCCTCTTGATTTCACTGAGAATACCGAAGCCATCAAAGAGAGCTTTCTTATCTTCCCTTGACCAAGTCCAGCCACCTACCTTCTTCTGGACCATCACACTACCTGGCCTCCCTCCTGTACAGATGAAGTTCAGCCCCTCCACCCACTTGGGCCCTGGGTCCTGGGTCCGGCCTCTCTTGCTGACTCAAGGATGATGCTCCCAGAACCCTCCCCTTCCTCTCCTGCATCTTCAGAGAGGTTTACCACATCTGGATCATCCCCAACACTTTGCAGACACACATGGATTTACCTCCCGTATTTGTTTTCTACGACTACTATCACAAAAAAGCCGGGGGCAGGGCCTGGGGTGTCCCAAAGACAGTGGGGAGGCCGCTAAAGACATTATCCTGCGAGTAAGTCAAGTAGGATGTTAGGACCTGAGGAAAACCAGAAACTTTGGAGAAAAGAGCTGGGAAAGATTATGTGCATTCAGCGTGGAGGTCTGAGAGGTGGAGAAAATTACCTGATGATAGATTGTTAAACTGTTAAAGACACAGCAACATCTTACCCTAAATGCTTTCTTTTACAAGTTCCATATGGGTACATGCAGTGACCTGCGGGAAAAAATGGGAAGGCGTTATATCTACCTCCCTTTTCACAGATGATGATTCAGACAAAGACATGGAGTGAGGTTAAGCAATTTGTCTAAGGTCAACCATTTGTAGATTTATATTCCTGCAGGGCAAGAGGGGCGTATAGCAGCATATTTAACTAACATTGATAGAATTCATAAGTACATAAGAGGATTTTTTACGAATTTTTTAAAGTTATCCAAATCCTTCAGGTAACAAGCAAAAGTCTGAGATTCAGAAGGGTTAAGTAGCTCACCCAAGATCACAGAGCTTTAGAATTAGACGGGGTTCCAGTTCTCAGGACCAAGCAGCTATGTGGAAAGTTCTGTCAGCAACATAGTGGGATTTGGTATTGAATCCTCCTCTGAGTTTAGACCAGTTTTATAAGCAGCCCAATAGACCATGCGCTGGCTTGGTCCCCCGTGACTGGTGAGTGGGAAATGTAGCAATTGTTTTCTTTAGTGTGCTCCATTGAGATCCAGAAAATGTTTAATGTGGTCCACTCTTGAGTGATAGGTTGCATCAAATTACAACCTTCACATCATGATGTCTTGTGACTTGGAGCCCTCTCTATAGCACATAGGCCCGTCACGATCCCAGATCACTGAGCTGTCCAGGCTCATCTCCCCCTGTTCTGTACCACCTGTGTGGGCCCCAGCAACATAGAACCCCGAGCCACCGCCAGGCCACCATGCTGTCATGATCCAGTGCCTTTGCACTGTGTGTGTTTCCTGGCCCCTGGTTTCCTCTGCTCTGCCAGGGAAATCCTTTGTGTTCAAGACTCAACTTTAAAAAAAAAAAAAATCTACACCTATATTTATAGCAGCAGTATTCACAATAGCCAAGAGGTGGAAACAACCCAAATGCCCATCAAAGGATGAATGGATAAACAGCATTCGGTATATATGCACAATGGAATATTATTCAGCCTTGAAAAGAAAGGATATTCTGATGCATGCTACAACATGGATGAACCTTGAAGACATTATGCAAAGTGAAATAAGCCAGACCCCCAAAACAAATACTGTACGATTCCACTTATATGAGGTCCCTAGAGCAGCCAGATTCACAGAGACGGAAGGGAGAATGGTGGCTGCCAGGGGGTGGGGGGAGGAGAGAAGCTGGGGGGAGTTACTGTGTAATGGGTACAAAGTTTCAGTTCAGGAAGATGAAAAAGTTCTGGAAACTGATTGCACAACAGGGTGAATACACTTAACACTGCTGAACTGTCCACTTAGAAATGGTTAAAATGGTAAATTTGGGGGCTTCCCTGGTGGCACAGTGGTTGAGAGTCCGCCTGCCGATGCAGGGGACACGGGTTCGTGCCCCGGTCCGGGAAGATCCCACATA
>NC_041233.1:79179100-79194063 GCF_002837175.3 Physeter macrocephalus
ATCCCACATACCGCGGAGCGGCTGGGCCCGTGAGCCATGGCCGCTGAGCCTGCGCGTCCGGAGCCTGTGCTCCGCAACGGGAGAGGCCACACCAGTGAGAGGCCCGCATACCGCAAAAAAAAAAAAAAAAAAAAAGGTAAATTTTGTTATGTGCATCTTACCACAATTTGGAAAAAAAACATTTTTAAAAAGTCCATCCTCTGCAAAGGCTTACTTGCATCCCCACGTGGGGTGATCCACTCCCCACCCCCAGGTCTGCTTCAGGTCTTCTGGACACACTTGTATTGACACACTGACCACGGCCACCATGGAACTACTAACCAAGGTGCTTCCTTCAACGAATGAGGGGCCTCTCGAGTGGAGAATGGCCCGATTCCTGTCGGTCTCCGTAGCCACAGCCCCTACAGAGTTGCTGGCACACGCTGGACAATAATTGCTGCTCACTTAGGACCCTAAGCAGGATGTTATCATGAGGCGTCAAGCCTTCCCGAGCTCTTTGGTAGAATCATAGGTCCATGATGCCTCTACAACTGACAAGCCATTTGTAAAGAACTGGCTTGACAGATTGAACACTTTCCCCTTGAAAAATGGAGATGAATAAGAAAATACTGAGCATCCTGAAGGCATGGGAAGATTTACGGAGACATTAACGAGAGCCGAGCCCTGCCCAGCTCAGCTCTGCATCGCTGGCGTCTCATTCACCTCCACAGCCTGCCTCCCCTTATGGGGGTCTGCAATCCACAAGCCTATGAATATCACAGCTACACAGGACCAGGAGTGTCAGGGATGTCAGACAAGGTGGTAAAAGTGTCTGTCGAAGAAGCTTGAGGGTGCATTACAGTGAAGGATGGACTGGAGACGGGAAAGGCAAGTGTTAATTACAAGGCTGGGGTTTGGGATCCAGGCGCAAAGGCAGCCTTGGAGAGTGGAAGGAAGGACAGGGCAGAAGAGCTCCCGAGGCCAGGAGCCATTCCTGGGCCTCTCTTCCTCCTGAGCTGTTTCCTGCTCTCAGCGCTTGTGCTTTGGGCCCAGTGATGAGATGTTAATTGGGTCCTAACACAAGTCCCCGCATGCTTTCATAGTCTCCCTCCCCATCCCCCTATGGTCAGCCTCCGACCTTGGCTTCAGATGTGAAAAAGAAACAGCTAGATGGGGCAAGTGCCCCAAAGAGGGTGAGTAATCAACCCAGAAGTGTGAGAGGAGAGGGTTCATCAGTGGGAACTGGGTGAAGGGGTCGCAGTTGATGTAAATGATCATCTCAGAGCCAAGGTCACCCCAGGGGGCGGCTAGCACGACGCATACGAGACCTTCAGGGCAGACGAGGCTTTCAAAGGGATCCGAAAGCAAACAGCAATGCATGGACCCAGCTAAATGGCTTGGCTAATAACAACACTTGCTCAATGCCACGCACTGTGTCCAGCATTTTTAAGTGGACTATCTCATTTCATCCTTCAAGAACTCGATAGGGGATATGCCATTATCCCCACTTTTCTATCAAGAAAATTGAGGCACTGAGAAGTCACGTGACCTGCTCAAGGATCTGTGTGATATCAGAACAAATGTGGAGAGGCAGGAAGGGAACCATGATAGATCAGGATAAAGAGCTGCAACCTCGGGGCAGCCGAGGAAACACAGGCTGGAGATGTGACAGCAATTGTACTCATCACCGACAGGCAGAGGGGTCAGGAGCTGGGAATAAAATACCACCTAGGTATTAGGCATTCACGTTAATCAGAGGGTAGACTGGTACCTCAATAAAGGGGGCAGTAGAGGAAGTGGGGGTGAGATGTACGGCCTGCTCCTACCTGGGGACGGCAGGGAGCCCATGCGGGCTGCACGCTGGAAGCCGAGTGACACAGAGCAGCTGCTGCCCTCAAGGGAAGGCAGGCTGCCACCCCAGTGTCTCCTCCCACGTACTCCAGCAAGACCTCGGCCGCAGGCAGGGGGTGTCCGGGTCTGGCAGTTCACAGACACCCACGTCCTCAGGGGAAAGGAGAGGGCAGTCCCTTGGCAAAAATCTTCTGGGGACTCTGCACTACATGTCAAGAATCTTCAACCTGCCCCTCCTCCAGAATCTGTAATGAAGTCTGCCTGAAATTACAGGCTTAATTTTTAAGGATCACTCAGTAGCACATGCAATGAAAATGACTAACTCAGGTTATCTTAGCCCTGGAGCTGTGCTGCATGAGAGAAGCTCACACCACATCTCACGCTCAGAACGCATTTAGTGGGGTCCTCCGTGTGCCATGGGCTGTGCTGGGTCCTGGGCCTATAAGGTCAAAGAAGACCTGGGTTCAGCCCTCAAGATGCTCACATATGGGGGTAATGGGTCAGGAATGACGCGGACTCTGCAGGAACACAGTGGAGGGTCACTGTCTGGGTTTGGGGACACCCAGACCTTGAGGCGAGAATTGGAACGCAGGGAGCTACTCAGCAGGTGCCAGCGATGCTAGCAGGGGGCGGAGAATAAGACCAGGGAGGAAAGCAGCCAATAAAGGATGCGTTATCAAGCCAGCATCCCCGCGGGGTGAAGGAGCTTCATCCTGCTGGGGAAGCTGGGAGCCAGGGTAGGACACCTGCCTCTGAGCTACCCCACCGGAGGACGAGGAAGCTGAGGCAATTATGCACCAACTCCCACCAGTCACGGGCTAAGCCTACTCCAGAAGCCTCTGATTCTGACCTGCCACACAGGTGACAGCCGGCTCCGTGGGCAAGCAGAATCCCTCGGGGGGCGGGTGGGAGGCTATGCTGGTGCTGGGACTCTGGCCTATCTGCACCGGAACGGTAAAGGCGAGAGGACGTGGCCGAGACACTCCTAGTGTCCCCCCAAGGGTCACAGCCTCCAAGTGGTTATTTTTAAGGGGTTTGTCTTGCCTCGCACGCTGGAATATTAACCCGTCCAAGGACAAAGGCCCCTCCTACACCTCCCGGCATCCGGTCACATGTATGGCCACATATTTGACCAATACCCTGTGCCCAGTGTCAGACCGGGAGGGTTCCATGCACCATGCTCCCCAAGGACTCTGTGCTATGAAATCATCAAGCGTATTTCATAGAGAAGGAAACAGACTCAGAGGGTCAGGGCTGGGGCGTGTGGGCCGTGGGTGTTGCTCACAGCACACCCATGCGGGAGCTACTCCCGCAGACTTCTACACGAATGGAGCCTCCTAGTGTTGTTCAGTGCGAAGCCTGGGCAACTGTGTCCGGGGGCCCTAGGTGAGAAAGGGTGATACCTTGCCAAGCATCCCTCTGCTAGGAAGTGGACGGGTGGGCACCTGTCGGCTCCAAAGCCCTGACTCCTAGGCCCTGCTTCTTTCCCGCCACAGCCCTGGAAGGCACTTCATAAACAAAACGCATCTTAACTCTTTCAGTCGCTCGGGCTTCTGCTGAGTCACGCACCTTCACGGCTTAAAGGATTTGCGCAAGTAATCAGCCCAGGCCAGGGGGTAGCCTGAGTCATGATAGGCAACAGGCAAGAAACAGAAACAAGAATCAGAGAGCGGGAAGTGAGCAGAAAAAGCAGAGGTCTTTGTCCACTAACCTATTATTTTTTGTTTGTTTGTTTGCGGTACGCGGGCCTCTCACCCCTGTGGCCTCTCCCGTTGCGGAGCACAGGCTCCGGACGCGCAGGCCCAGCGGCCACGGCTCACGGGCCCAGCCGCTCCGCGGCATGTGGGATCCTCCCGGACCGGGGCACGAACCCGCGTCCCCTGCATCGGCAGGCGGACTCTCAACCACTGCGCCACCAGGGAAGCCCAAGCAGAGATCTTTGGAAGACGACAATGAAGCAGGTTTAAGAGGCAAATGGGCAGCAGGAGAAATGAGGGAGGCTTAGACTAAGGAACAGCACAGCATTTCCAAAGAACTCAGAACGTTTTTTATAAATTTATTTATTTTATTTTTGGCTGCGTTGGGTTTTCGTTGCCGCGCGCGGGCTTTCTCTAGTTGCGGCGAGCGGGGGCCACTCTTAGTTGCGGCGCGCGGGCTTCTCACTGCGGTGGCTTCTCTTGTCGCGGCGCGCGGGCTCCAGGCGCGCGGGTCAAGGTCATGCACGCGCTCCACCTGGCCAATCAGGTGGTCCCCCTCTGTCCTCATCCCAGCCTCTCAGCGGCCTTCACAGCGGCCTCTCCTTCCTGCTGAAACGCCGCCTTCCCCCGCCTGCCGGATCCCACGTTTCCTGGGGTTCCCTCCTGGCCTTTGAGGCTCCTTCCCAGCTCCTCCTCCGGCTTCCGACCCTCACTGAGGGCATATCCAGGGTCTGCTCCGGGTCCCCTCCTCTTTCTCTCTGCACATTCTTCCCGGGTATTTCATCCTGTCTCCAGGCTCTAAATGCCTCGTGTTTGACCCCTGAATCCATATCTCCTGCTCTCATCTCCTCCTGGAATTCCAGATTTCTAGATCCAACTGCTTATTGACGTGGCTCCTCACATGTCTAAGAATGATCTCAGACTCAAGAGGCCGAACAGAATTCTTTATTTCCCTCCCTTGCCTGCAGCCTGCATCCTTCCTGCAACCCCTCCATCTCTGTAATCACCACCCCATCACTCACCCAGCTGTCCAAGCCAAAAATCTTGGAGTCTTTCTGGCACCCCCTCTTTTCCTCACTCCCCACTTGCGGTCCCTTTCTGGGTCCTGTCATAGCCCCCACCTGAGGGTGCACCTCTACACCTTGATCTCCAGAGATCTTCAGCACCTCGTAATGGGTATCCTGCCTCGACTCTTAGAGGCAGAACTTTAAAAACATTAGATGTGTTCCTTCTCTCAGCCTAAAATCCAAAGGTTACCACCACATCTAGAATAAAGCCCAGCCCTCATCATGGCCTGCCAGGCCTCTAGGCTGTCTACTTCTTAACCCTGACCTGTGCCTCTCTCACATGGTTCATGCTTTGCCAGCCACGCGGCTGTGTCTGTTCCTTAAACACGCCGAGTTCTTCCTTCATGTCGGGCCTTGGCCACCCCTAGTTCCTCTCCTCAAAATGTACACCCCTCACCTGGGCATCACGGAGTCCCATCTTAAAGGTCCTCTCCCCGTCTCTGCCCTCTGTAGCCCCCTCCCACTTTCATTCTCTGCAGAGCCCACCTCCTTCGTTCTCCTGTTTAGAGATTTGTTTGTTTACTGTCTGTCTTCCTAGACTCACTCACCATGGTCACACGAGCGCTTGGAGGAGTGGCTGAACATTGTTGCCACCCAGAAGCACTTGAATGAACTCAGAATGGACAAATGTTTAAATGGGCCCAAACCAAGAGCAGTCAAGCTTTGAAGTCTCTTTCAGAAACGGGCATATCCCCAAGAGTCTTCTGAGAACTAAGCTGCCTACGAGAACAGTGAGATTACCGTTCTTCTGTCCCCAAAGACCAATGATAAAAGAAAAAGCATGCCCAGAAGTCCCGTCTCAAGGACATTGCCTTCTGATTCCTCTTCTAAGTCAATCTCATCATTGCAATTAGCTCCTTTCACATTACAGAGTCAACCTGAGCTCGATGGTAAATCAATGACACCAGGAACGACGGAGAATAAGTGGGCCCATCTTACAATCCTCAGGCTCCAACTTCAAAGAAATGTATGTGTGTTTCCTCTCTAACCCTTAACTCTCGTGCTGGCCACTCAATGACGTACAATGAGTGATAACTTTACAATTGTGCCATTGATCGAGTGCCTAGGTTTTCTTTCATTGAGATTTGGATTTTGCTCTGTCATTTTTCTATAGTTCTATGTCAGGATGATATTTCAGTAAGAAAACCTATCTGAAATCAGAAGTATAGGTCTTAAATTTAGACATTAAAAAAAAATGCACCGAACAAGCAAGGTTTTGTGAACCTCTATCATTTAATAATCCAGAGGTCAGAGTGGTCCACAGCCGTGCAAAGTCAAAACTTAGTGTTGTTGTTGTTCAAAGAGGGAAACTCTTTGGATGTGTAAAGAGCACAGTATAATAAGCAAGATGGGCTGGGCTTGTTACATGAAAAATAAGCAGGACTTCTCCCTAGAGATAGGATTTGCTCTTTGATAACGGGTGGAACTCTCAGACCCCATTTGACCTACAGCCAGAGACTTTCTCCTTAAAATTCATATTTTAAAACCTGAGTTCAGTTTATAATATGTGTTGTCTTAAAGCCTGATGAAGATAGCGTTATTCGTGTTGTACTAAATACTAATAATCAATTTCCCAATATCATTGCATTCCAGATGTGGATTCTGTGACTTAAGGAAGTGGGTTTAATGGAACCACCATCCCATTACTGCCATGTGACATCTTACTTGAGGACATGTCACTCCTGGATGACTGAGGATGAGGTCATTCATTGTGCCAACAACCAGAGTCCTATTGAGAGGATCTGAGCTCTTTGTGGTCTCTTATCTTATCTCCCATCTTTCCTGTCAACTCCTATGCTAACTCCCTACCCGGGGCCAGGCCCGCATCACTTCTCCCTGGCAGCACTGTTTCACTGCGCACACACGCTTCACCCTCTGGACAGACATCTGGAGCCCAGCCTTCGGCATGCAGCCCCTGCGTCTGGTCTGCAGGACAAATGCAATCACCAGGTTGAGACTCACTCGACATGGAGGGACGCCTACAGGAGAAGTCTTTGAACCCGAGCAGCCATGACCTCCCCCCTTACCACCTTTCCAGTTGCCCTGCATTGTTCCTCACCCTTCTGTCTGGACTCTACTAGACCGCAGGTGACTTCACGTCTTCTCAGCTTTACTCACACCCCTGTTGTCTCTTCTTGAAGGGTTTTTCTCCCCTGCCCGCCTCCCTGCCCAGCGCACATCTACTCATCTCCCGAAGCATAGCGTCGCCCCCGCTGGCGAGTCTTCCGGGTCCTCAGACCTGGCTCCAGGCCTCTCCCCTGAGTGCCCATCGTCCCCAGTGCACACAGTGCGTTCCCAGTAAACTCTTCTGGTCCACTTACCCCACTGGACAGTGATCTCCTTGAGGGCAGGGTCAGGGTGCTTTCTGGCACAGAGCAGACACTCCACAAAGGTTAACCAGATGAAGGTTGAATGGATGGGCCTGTTACTACAGTGGGCTCTAACTAGCATTTCAGTGAAAAAGACAACTGTCCTGACCTATGTACGTTGGCTCGAAGGGGCCGTGGACAGAAACAGAAGAAGAAAGAGATTGGGAAAGGAATCTGAAAGCAGAGATGTAAAGAAAGATGGTATTTAAAAATAATAACTGAATTAAAGGAGAGGCCGTGAGGTATACGAACAACCCACTCATTCAGCACAGGACTGATGGGAGGACACCCACGGGCAACCACCCGAGAGCTGGGAGATGGGGGCTTCCCTCTGGAGGAGCCACGGCAGGAGTCTCCACCCATCGAGTTTGCTTCAGTGCCTGTCCTGGGATCAACAAACAACTGACCTCTCAGAGTTCCTGCTACAATAGGAAAAGCAGGCAATGACTGTCCCTTTTAGGAGGCCGCTCAGTGTGCCCGCTGGGCCTCGCAGGGGGCACAGCTAGATGTGTCCTAGTTGATGTCCCCATGTGCCAGGCGCAGGACATCAACATTGCAGCAGCCGAAACTGAATCTAGGGTTGACCAGACATAGGAACAAATTCAGGATAACAAAATTTCCAAGAGGTGAATGTATAAAATAATACAGGCCACATGTTCACTGATATCCAAAAATAAAATGCTGAGCTGCCTGCAAGACTCATGTCTGTGGATCTGTCATGCTCTCTTGGAGGGAGACCTCAGGGGAAGTCACACCGTCAACTGAAGGGTAGTGGAAGCACAGAGTCCAGCAAAGGCTGCTGCTTGGAGGACCTGAAGGCTAAGGCCAAGGGACTCTGCCAGCCGATGCCCCACCTTTATTGTAAGGTGGGCTCTACGCTACCATCAGAAACTTGGATTTGAACTGACAAATTCTTGCTTTCTGTCTGCACCTTTTCTAGCCCTTCTCCCTTCCTCAGACTGGATATGGGGGACGAGGTTGAAGACTGGGGAAATAATACCCGAATTAGTTAGTGTCATAGTTTGGTTTCTCCCAAAAGGAGATACTGTGACAAAGATTTGCAGGAAGATAGCTTTTTGGAAGGTGATCCCAGGAAACCCAAGGAAAGAAGTGAGGAAAGTGAACAAGGAAGGGAGAAAAGTCGATGAGGTTCACGGATGACCAGGATGCTCCTTGGTCGCCACTGGGGGTCATCTGAGATACCAGGTGGAAAATGCCCAGTAGAGCATTTACCCACCAATCCCTCTCCCACTGGCTGAAGTTTATCCCTGGAGGCAAGCACTCTCCACTCACTTCCAGGCTGCACCTGTGTGCGTCTAGGCATGCTTCAAGTGCCGAAGAAAGCCCTTCGAGCAGACGGGAAGAGAGAGAAACCAGAGTTCATGGTGGGGCATTGTCAGGGTGCTGGGAGTTGTCTGCAGGTGCAGAAAAATTCACATAGGCCCATAGATGATGCTACAGCTTGTTATTCTCAGATCCCATGGGTCATACATTTACAGTCAGCTAAACTGCTCCATAAATGGGTAATTGGCTGATACTCAATTCTTTTTTCTTCCCCTTGAAGTGTAATCTTCCAAAAAGCTCTGTCAAGCCACCACCCTGGTTTCATGGTCCCACCCCACTCTGCCAAGGCATTCAACCCCAAGAATAAAAGTGATATTCCATGAAAAGATTATTCTTCTCTTCATAATATTTTTATTCACTACAGACTATAAATGATTCATAACTTGATTTTCCCCACTTGTCACAAAATACGAATTTTCATTTCATTTTCAAGATTAAATTTTAAACTTAAACTAGCCCCTTAAAAAGTAGAGTGATATTTAAAATAACCTTGCAGTTCATTTCTATTTTAATACAGAGATTAACAGACCTACCCAAGATTTACGATGTTATCTTTTTATTCAATTAATATCTTAGAATTAAGTGTTTATTATTGATATTAATGAAAACTTTAAAAATTATTAATTGGGCCTAAATTACAATCAAGTCAAAATTTTCCAAATTAAGATGTGAGACTAAAACAAACACTTATCACTCCTTTCAGCTATGATATAATTAGGAAGTCAGTCAACCTACTATTTACTTAAAGTATCCATTCAACCACATTATAAACCATTAATTTTTAGGAAAAGTTCAGTTGCCAAGCTCAAGCTTCCAGAGTATATTCTTTGTTCTTCCTCCCAGTATAATAGCAAATGACGGTGACAAAATTTCTCACATCTGCTACCTCTAGCTGGAGTGCAATTATAGAAAGAGGAGACCAAAATTAAAAGCCATCCGAAAGCAAAGATATAGGTGGATTCTGAGAACAGCAGTTGAAACCAGGAGGGGTTTTGCCCCTTCCAATAGCAAGTGACTGCCACGGGCCCATGGGAAGAAGGACAAAGGGACTGGAGCAGCTCAGGGCCTGCCAGGGATTTCTTCTAGAACAGGGCACACACAGAGGAGAAACTTCAGGGAATGGAATAAATTTGATCAGGACAGGGACAATAGAGATGAAGGTAAGATCCAGGTCACAGTGGTTAAGGGGAATGGATCCCAGAAACCTTGCTCGGAAAGCAAGTTGCCATATCTTTTAACAAGACACAAAAGCAACAGAGGAGGAGTTAGAAGAACTCTGGGGAGTTAGACAAACCTTCCTGAACGCTGCCTTAATTGGAAAGTTAAGGAGAACTAATTCCACTTAAAAATGAGCAATGGACAAGGAATGAAGTTAAATTCCATACAAAGTGACTATAAGATAAAGAACAGAAGAGGCAGAATAAACATCCCAATAGATGATCAAAGCATGCCAGAGAGATGAGACGACAGATCAAAAGTAACCTATTATTTCAAGATAAGCTAAAATATATGAGTAAACAACATTTAGGAAAATTCAGGAATGAGATAACAGAACTTACAAAAGAATTAGAAGTCAAAAAAAAGTTTATATAGAAATTGAAGACTTGGGACTTCCCTGGTGGTCCAGTGGTTAAGACTCCATGCTTCCAATTCAAGGGCGGGAGTTCAATCCCTGGTCAGGGAACTAAGTTCCCACATGCTGTGCCAAAAAAAAAGAAACAAAATATTGAAGACTAATTTAGAAGGAGCACAGTGGTGAATAGACAGAAATAATGCCTGAAGAGTAATAGCAGAATTTTTTAAAAGCATTTTAAATCAAAAAGAAATTTAAAAAAAGATTTGAGAAAAAGTAGCCAATATTGAAGTAGGCAAAGAAGATTAAACATGAAGATAATAGGAGTCCCTTAAGAATGTAATGAAGGCAAGGGAAGAAAACAAATATTAAAAACATAATTCAAGAAAGAGTCCCTGAAATTAAAAAAAGGATATGAAACTACATATTGAAAGAGCATAGTACACACCTGAGACTACTGACCTGGAAAACCAACACGGAGACATGGTCTAGTAAAATTACTAAGTTTAAAAAATAAAAAAAGCCCAAAAAACTTTGGGCATCTAGAAAAAAAGAACATGGGAATTGTAAGGGAAAGATAATTAGACCATCTTTAGACTTTTTAACTGCATTACTTCCTGCCAGAAGAAAGTGGAGCACCTATTTAAGAAACTCAAGGAAAGGGATGGTAAGCCAAGGATTTTATATCCAGCAAAACTGACTCTCCAACATAAACACAAATTACTATGAACTTTCAAGAAAGCAAGGAATAGTATTCCAATCAGCTATTCCTGAGGAATTTAATAGAGAATGACTTTCAGAACCCCAAATAATCAGACAGTCATCGGCATAAGGACAGATGGTGAACACTAAATATATCATTATTTGTAGAACTAAGAGCAAGTGAGGGTTGAAATGTAGAGGTCATAGTAAGTCATGAGGATGTGCTCTGACAATGTAGGTAGAGACAACTGGTTTTTTTTTAATGGGGGGGTTAGATATTGTGGAGAACATATGCTCAAAAAATATTTAAATATGTTCGTGGTAGTATTAGCACTATTATTCTGTGGCTGCTGTGTGCTTGATAGGGGATAAAAGAAATGCAAAATTTGGGGCCGTATTAATCCTATCATCCCCTGTGTCCTTAAAAACTAGGAGTTATGGGCTTCCCTGGTGGCGCAGTGGCTAAGAATCTGCCTGCCAATGCAGGGGACACAGGTTTGAGCCCTGGTCCAGGAAGATCTCACACGCCACAGAGCATCTAAGCCCACGTGCCACAACTACTGAGCCTGTGCTCTAGAGCCTGCGAGCCACAACTACTGAAGCCCACATGCCTGGAGCCCGTGCTCCACAACAAGAGAAGCCACCACAGTGAGAAGCCCATGCACCACAACGAAGAGTAACCCCCGCTCGCTGCAACTGGAGAAAGCCCGTGTGCAGCAGGGGAACCAATGCAGCCAAAAATAAATAAATAAGTAAATAAATTTATTAAATAAAAACAAACAAACAAAAACTAGGAGTTACAGATATAGTAGGAGAAACCTGGAGAAGAGTTTATATCAAAGCTCTAGAATCTTCAGTTTGAACTGGAAGATCAATATGAACTCAGGAAAAATTTTGTCATATACATATGATTTTTTTTTTTTTTTTTTTGTGGTATGCGGGCCTCCCTCTGTTGTGGCCTCTCCCGTTGCGGAGCACAGGCTCCGGACGCGCAGGCTCAGCGGCCATGGCTCACGGGCCCAGCCGCTCCGCGGCATGTAGGACCTTCCCGGACCGGGGCGTGAACCCGGTTCCCCTGCATTGGCAGGCGGACACGCAACCACTGCGCCACCAGGGAAGCCCTACATATGATTTTTATATATATATTTTTTCATATGTGTATATAAAGTTGCTGAAAAGGCTGAGAATAATTAATCCAGTAACAATCAGCATTCCTAGAGCATTCTTTCTCACTGAAAGAATCCAGCACTTTTTGGAGAAATGACTGATTATAGTCCTGGGGCAGAAAACATATAAATGGCCTGAAATATCTTTCAATACCATATAGCACAAAAGCTATCAACAACTCCTAGGGTCATGTCAAAAGGACCCAGAAGCCAATGTGAAATGCCACCTTCAGACCAAAGGTGGGACCATACCTTCAATAATGATAATAACTGCAATGGATTGAAACCCACCCAATATGTTTAAATCCATAACTTCACAAAGTTAAGGCCAAAAAAAGGGGGACTGCGTTTGGAAGATTACAGAAAAAGAGTTCATCATCCTGAAAACTGGTAACTAAAGAAGAATTAAACACTATCTTAAGAGCCCCCTGTGGAACCAAGTAGTAGATGAGGAGTGTCTCTTTAAAAATGTATTTCAATTAGTAAATGAAAAGAGAAATGCTGGAATTAGAATACCACCACTTGGCAATCTCTAATAACTTAACAGATAAAGGCATTGAGCACCAAAGCCCGCTAACATTACAAAGGGAGAGACAACTAGTTATTAAGTGCATCCTATAGTCTGGCCAAAGGGACCTGACCTGAATCTGATCCAGTTTCTGGATCCAGCTGTAAATTTTCAGGAAATACAGGGACAGAGGAACATGTTAAACTGTACCATAGGGACTTCCCTGGTGGCACAGTAGTGAAGACTCCAATCTCCTAATGCAGGGGCCCGGGGTTCGATCCCTGGTCAGGGAACTAGATCCCACATGCATGCCGCAACTAAGACCCAGCACAACCAAATAAATAAATAAATATTTTTTTAAAAAACCAAAAACCTGTACCATAAATGTGCAATCTGCAAAGCCCAGACTGTGAGAAATTTTACAGATCAATGGTCCTCCAACAGACACTGTATGGAAACAAAAGGGAGCAAAGAGAAACCTAGAGGTTAAAAGAGACTTGAAAGATAAACTAAAAATGTTTTTAATGTAAGACTATAATTGTAATATAATAAGAAATATATATTCAGTCTCTATCCACACCCCTACCCCACCAATTCCTGGCACAGAGCTTAGACATCTCTTAAGTGCTCTGAGTGTCTTTGGCATGTTAATGAAATGATTCTTTTTTAAAAAATTTTATTGAAATGTAGTTGATTTACAATATTGTGTTATTTTCAGGTGTACAGGAAAGTGATTCAGTTATACATATGTATATATATATATATATATATATATACTCTTTTAGATTCTTTTTCATTTTATGTTTTATCAACATATTGTTATTTTCAGGTGTACAGGAAAGTGATTCAGTTATACATATGTATATATATATATATATATATATTCTTTTTTAGATTCTTTTCCATTGTAGGTTATTACAACATATTGAGTATAATTCCCTGTGCTATACAGTAGGTCCTTGTTGGTTATCTATTTTATATATAGTAGTGTGTTTATTTTAATCCCAAACTCCTAATTTATGCCTCCCCTGCCTTTCCCCTTTGATAACCATAGTTTGTTTTCTATGTCTGTGAGTCTATTTCTGTTTTGAAAATAAGTTTGTTTGCATCATATTTTTTTTAGATTCCACATACAACTGATATCATATGATATTTGTCTTTGTCTGACTTACTTTCCTTAGTATGATCATCTCTAGGACCATCCAGTTTGCTGCAAATGGCATTATTTCATTCTTTTTTACGGCTGAGTAATACTCCATTGTGTATATATACCACATCTTCTTTATCCATTCATCTGTCAGTGGACACTTAGGTTGCTTCCATGTCTTGGCTACTGTAAATAGTGCTGCCATGAACATTGGTATGCATGTATCTTTTCGAATCATGATTTTCCCTGGATATATGCCCAGGAGTGGGATTGCTGGATCATATGGTAACTCTACTTTTCTTTTTTTAAGGAACCTCCATACTGTTCTCCATAGTGCTAATGAGATGACTCTTAGCTGAGGGGTCTCTAGGTAGGGTGTAAGTTGTCAGGACCTGGGCTGGTCCGTCTGGCATGGAGGGCTGGGCAATTTGGGCCGGTTCCAGGCCAGAGGAACCTGCCCTGTGATTAGAGGGTTGGGACTTTCAGCACCACCCCAAAACCTTGGTGATTACCAGTGGCCCAAGATTTAATCAGTTGTGCCTGCATAATGGACCATCCATCAAAAGCCCAAATGAAGGGCTTTGGAGAGAGGCCCAGTTGGTGAACACATCCACGTGCCAGGAGGGTAGTGCACCCCAAACTCCATGGAGACAGAAGTTCCTGTGCTTGGGATGCCTCTGGACCTCAGCTTCTGTATCTCATCATCTGGCTGTTCATTTGTATCCTTTATAATAAACAAGTAATAGAAAATAAAGTGTGTCCCTGAGTTCTGTGAGTCAATATAGCAAATTATTAAACGTGAGAAGGGGGTTGTAGGAACCCCTGAATTGTAGCCAAGTCGTACAGAAGTGTGGGTAACCTGGGCACCCACTACTGGCAATTGGCATCTGAAGTTAGGAGGCAGTCTTGGGGGACTGAGCCCCTAACCTGTGAGGTCTGGCGTTAACTACTGTGGTTAGTGTCAGAATTGAATTAAACTTTAGGACGCCCAGGTGGTGTGGGAGAATTGGAGAATTGCTTGTTGTGGAAAATCCGTACAGTTGCTTCCAGAAGTGTTATGAGTGGCCCCCTCAAAAAAAAATCAGTTTCAAAAAGCACAAGAAATTAAAAGTCAGGATAACGTTGCATCTGGGGCAAAAGAAGGGGTTGTGATTGGGACAGGCATTGGAAGGAGCTATCAGGGTGGCTGGCAAAGTTCTATTTCTCAACCTGATAGTGTTTGCCTTGAAAGAATTCTCTGGAGGTCCAGTGGTTAGGGTTCCACAGTTCTACTGCAGGGGGCATGGGTTCGATCCCTGGTTGGGGAAATAAGGTCCCACATGCCACAGGGCATAGCCATTCCCCCCCCCCCCAAAAAGGGGGAAAAAAAGAATTCGCTAAGCCATATATTTGATTTGGGAAGTTTTCTGAATTTCCGATTTATTTTGTAATAAGTTTTTTTGTTTGGGGGGTTTTTTTTTGTGGTACGCGGGCCTCTCACTGCTGTGGCCTCTCCCGTTGCGGAGCGCAGGCTCCGGACGCGCATGCTCAGCGGCCACGGCTCACGGGCCCAGCCGCTCC